>NC_030831.1:3746133-3801133 GCF_001704415.2 Capra hircus | reverse complement strand
ATATTCAAATACATCATGCCAATGTATATATGTAATTCTATTGATGTTTCAAAAAGTCATCCTAAAAATTTTAAGTGTTTTTCCGTTCTTAGACATTTTGTTAGGTCTTGTTTTCCTTTGTTCTGTTAGGAAAATAGCTTAGAAGATAAGTAGTTCATATTGTTGTTGAGGTTCTGAGATAATTCCTGTTTGGGACACTTTGAAATAATAATGATAATAGTGTTATATGAATCTTGTCTTGATCATCAGTGATTAACTTTTTTAAAGTTAATAATTGTTTTGACTTGAGTACACTGAATGATCGTTTAGCTGAAAACTGTAAGATACTTAGTTTGTCACAGTATTCTTTAGTCAGTATATATGAGATTAATTTTATAAATTTCATTTTGTTATCCATGTGCTTACAAAAGCTTTATAAATGTGGGCCATGGAAATGATAGTTTAATTGTATCAGTAATACTCTGAGTCAAAAGAGTGTTCTGTCAAATCATTTGCCAGCATTTTAAATTGTTATTTTATATTTCAAAGTGTCTTCAATTATAGCTTGAAAATGAAAGGCAGTTGAATATAAGTACACACATCTTCAACCTGTAACTAAGATGCGATTTATTATTTCCACCAAAATTTCATAACAGAGAGCAGATACACATGAATGTCTCTTTGTTGGTTTGCTTTTGATGCCAGTGATAGCAGTGCAGTGGATAGAAAGCAAGTATGAGTGTATGGGCTTCACATGGAAAAGTGTTCTGCCGTAGCAGCAGTGAACACCCTTAACCTCCCCAGTCACCTCTTAAATTAACGCTACTCCTTGTGGAAATGACAGAATGAGAGTGTGAATTACTCTGTTTGAACAATAAACATTCCCAAAGTCTTTGGAGTACATAGGCCCTTCAGAATGGGATATGCACATGACCTTGCTGGAAGGAAATGCTCTTCCTTAGAATTACAGCCATTTCCTTTTCCCTTCTCATCTCACATCAGAATCTCTTCAAAAATCAAAACATTTTATTTTGAAAAGAACTTCTTAATTAAATGACTCATGCTCCCTAAAACATGGAATCAGCATGTATAAGGACGAAAATAAAATTGCTGGTCACAGCTCTCCAAGAAGCTACTGTTACCCCGCGCCCAGGCCTCTCACTGAGTAGCGACTTCTCTCACTCCTCCTGAGGGTATAAATATATGGATAGAAGTTTGTATAAATGAGACTCTTAATGATCATAATATCTCACTACTTCCTACGTCTCATTCATACATTGTGGATATTATTCTATATGATTTTATAAATACAGATTTGAATTATAATTTAGTAACTTTATAATCTGTTGTTTATATGTATCAAGATATTACTATTTCATTGACATTATTATGTTTCTATATTTTTAACTCTGATAACAGTGTTGTGTGTAAATCTTTTCTCAAGTTAGTAAATTATTTTTCTTGTGTACACTCTGGGACTGCTCAAGGTATCCATATTTTGTTACATTTGATCTCTCTTGTACCTCATTCTCCCAAAGGGCATGGTTATTATTTTACTGTGTGTATTTTAAGGGTGGGGAATGACAATATTTTTATTTTACATATTTTATGTAACCAAATACAAAATGTGAGGTTTTAAAGTAAATTTTTATTTTCTTTGCATTAGATCAGTTTAAAAATTCCTCTTGTACTCATTTCATCATCCCTTTCATTAATAATGCTTTGATAGGAGATATTGACAAATATTCTAGGTGTTTGAAATATCAAGTAATGATTATCCAGTGAAAGAAAATAATAATGCTTAATATTTTCAAATTTAGATTTCATATTTTCATGTCTACCAGTTTTAAAGTGAAGGCATTTTATCAAACTCTTGGTGTTCCAGGAAAGCGTTAATAATTATGTTTGTAATTGTCAAAGGTTGAGAATAAATGTGGCAGTCTGCATTCTAACACAGTGAGCTTTCAGCCAACCGTGGGTGGAAGTTTTTCCCTTGTCCAGTGCGTAAGAATTCTAAGGTACCTTAAGATATCATACCATATAGAATGCAATAATGACAGATGAGGAATGGAGGTGATAATACATTTTTGTCACTGTTGTTAAATAAAACCGAGACCTTTTCTGGCTGTTAGTGGGTGATGGCTAGTGAGGTTGGGGCCCAGTTTTACAAGTCTATAATTCTTAGACAATTTTGTTATGTGTAAAGATCAAATGAGCCACAGGCACTCAGTCTTCCAAGTCCCATCTTGAAATGCTTTATCCCAGTCTTTAGCCATCAGACTGATGGAGGCTCCCGAGGGCCCCTGCAGTGTGGGGTTGGCCATCCTGGCACTGAGATTGTCCTGGGTCTGCTCTTCCTGACGGCTTTGCCCTTGTTGGGAAGGCTCCCTTTCACCCAGCCTTGTGGTTTGTGCCCGTGCTGCCGCCAGGCCGCTCCCAGGAGGGAGACTTGAACTCCCTGCTAGAGAAGACTTGCTGGAACTTCTTGAGTGTGGCTTTGGGGTTTCTCTGTATTTGGAACCAAGTGGTGGAGTTCATTTTGTGCTGATAAGGAAGGTTGCGCAGTGTTCACCTTTTGAGAGCAGCTGTTTCCCTTACACATATTTACAATTTTTGAGTTGATTTTCTGAAATGTTTTATATGGCTTCTCTTACATCTTACTAGATTTTCTTCTGAAATTTTAAAAGGGCAGAGTTTTAAGAAATGGGTCAATCTTACCAGAAAATGTCTAAGCTGTTTCTGGTTCCCTGTACAAAAGAAAGTTTGGTGTTTCTACTTGCACTGTATTTATCTAAGAACCAGGGAAGCTGTGTTGTGTTACCCTGGATCCGGGTGTTAGCAGTGAATGGCAGAGATAATGTGGTTTTTATCAATATTAATACTTACTGGGGCACTGTTTCAAAAAGGTCAGGAATGACGGAGCGAAAAATTTTCGCAAGAATGCTTTATAACGTGTCTTGAAAACATGAAGCAATTTAACCCACTTGATTGTCCTTGGCTGCCGTGGAGAGGCCGCGTCTGGAGGGCTGGGGACCTTGCCAAGAATACAGAGTGGTCGGGCCTCCCCGGGCCAGACCGGAGAGGGCTCCTCAGAGCTGCCCTGACCCCCAGCTGGAAGGGGCTGCGGGCTGACTGAGCCCGACTCACACACGCTGCATCGTCTCCTTTCTTTCTCTCCCGTGGAGGGTACGCCTTTGCACCCTTGTTACTTGTAAGTCATCACACATTTGTGGACTGGTCTCCTGCTTTGCACAGAGGAACTGTTGTTTTAATAATTACACACTCAACTTTTATTGAATTGCCATCATCAGTGATTTTTTTGGGGCGGGGGAGGGCCTCTTAATGTTGTGGGGTTAGACAGTTTTTTGAAAATGACCGTCCAGTTGTAGCTTCTCTCTGCACACCACATGACAAACACACAGCATTACCAGGAAGGCTCCTATTAATTACTGTAATTAACACGTGACTTGAGGAGTCTTAGATTAATCAGCACGTGACTCTTGGTTATTTGTACCCTTGTGGGAATTTTTCGCCACCAAATGCAAATACCGGGCTGAAAATATTGCTTTGTTTGTCTGTGGAGAGAATATTCATCGCAGTGGTACTGTACATCCAGGAAAACAGAAAGTAATTAAAATGTTGATTACTCTAGTAAATCTCCAAAATGTCCTATTATTTGTGTTTCGTATGTGCTCACATTTCTGAGAAGTTAGCTTTTGCACAACAACCTACCATGATTATCTGATCTCCTCCGGAAGGTTAGCTGAGTTGTTTCCTATATTACTTAGGAAAAAATTTCTTTTCACAATTGAAAATGTCAGCATCAATTTAAAGTAACACTAAGCATGTGCTTGCTTTCTGAATATTATCCTCCAGCCACCCTGCTGAGGATCTGGCTGTGACAGTTTGATTAGATCATCAATCCTCACTGTTAACAGCACTTTTCCTGAACACCTGGACTGCCGGGTCACATCTGAATCTAGCTACCGTTGTTTCCATGACCCAACGTGCGTTCACCATAGCAATTTACATTATGTGTGCAAATTAAAAGTTACCTTATAACAACAGTTTACTTTAAAAAATGACCTCGTTTTCCTCCACGTTAAAGTTGTGTTACAGGAGTTGCGTCTTGTATGATGAAAGACTCTTGTAGACATAGTTACCCGCCATGATGAAGGTGTGCTTCTTTTTTCGTTTTACTTAGGCTCTTTGGATCAGAATCTCTAAAAATGAAAATAATCTCGTCTTTCATCTTCTTGTGCTATTTAGAAATCTGCTTTGATTGCATTTTTAAATTTTGATTGCATTTTACTAGATTTAAACCTAAGTAAATAATTGAATTTGTCATCTATTGCTGAAAGTTTTTCTGCTTTCTGCTCCTAAATTCTCCACTTGAACTGTCATAATGGTCTGATTTATTCTTTCCTATTTATAGTCATACCAATAGAGATAAATACCTACTTACATTTTCAATGCAAATTGTTTAGTAGCACACTGCAACATAAACACACTGTTAAATCTAGCATTATCAGATTTTTTTGGTACCATAATAATTTGTTTTTCTCACAACTTTTCATTTATATAATGAGGGGAAGAAAATATAAAAAATATCATCATTAAAATTTATAACTTTGGTGTAAAGGCCTGACTTCTGTTACTTAAGCAAAGTCTTATTGTGCAGGTTTAAACAGTATTAAATGTTTTTACTTGATATTGGTAGAGACAAGAGTCAAATATAAATTGTAGCTTCTGTTTTAGCTGGATCTTATTATTGTTTTTTAGTTTTTAGTTGTTTATTATTTTAAGGTACATATGAACTTTGTATAAGCATGTCAGAGCGGTGTGTTGTTTTGAGAAAATCACATCATCTCTCCCTGATTTCTCAACTTTTTAATTCTTTCCTCCTTTCATGTTTAGTGGAAGAGCATATGGGTGTGTATATTAAAAAGGACTTTTCCTATTTCTGATACACTACTCTTGTTTTCCCAAAGATGTAAATCTTTTGGAGCCATTAAAATGTTTCATCCTTATTTTTAATGACCTATTACTTCGTAGGGCATAGGTAACTATTATTAAATAATACTAAATATTCAAAAGGAAGATTGTGCTTTGTCGAGCTCGAAGCCACCATGTGTATGACTAGGTTTTCTGCAGTGAGTGAGCCGTAGTCTGCTGGAGCCAGGACACACACGTCCTAGCTAAGCTGCCTCTCTTCCTTGGACCTCATATTTTCATTAGCATGGCTAATGTTCCTAGCAAGATCTTTGTCATCTCTCAGAAAGTCTGTAACCGTTGTGAACTCCCAGGCATTTGACAGTGGCACAATATGATATGTTGAAAGTTCATTTGCTTCCTAAGCGGCTGACCTAGTTTTAATTCAGCCTTTTCTCTATCCAGCTGTGTGACCTTGTGTACATTACTTTAAATCTCTGTCTCTGTCTATGCATATGTGGGATTCTAGAAAGAAAGTGAGAGCCAGGGTAACAGCACTTGAGTTCCGGTTGTGTCCGTAAGTAGCTCTGTTTCCTAGGGCAAATCTCTTTGACTCTCTGAGTCTCAGTTTCATTATCTGTAAAGCTGATGTGATAAGATGTAGACTATTGGGAGGATCAAATGAGATAATAAGTGAAAAGCACTGTAAGGGAAATAAAATAACAACATGTCATAATGAATAAAACTCTAGCATAGAGTTATTAAAATCTAGTACCTGAGTTTTAATCCTAAAATAGCCATCTTATGAACTGATGGCAACCTTAACCAAGTCATTTAATTTCTGATGCTCAGGCTATTGAACTAAAAATATGGGGAAAGACTATTTCAAAATTTCAAAAGGAGCAGGTTAGATGAGGTTCAGTATGTAAGTGGCATCGATGGTGTTGATGCAGAGTAGGTGCTTCATACGTGTGCATCACCTTTACGTGATGCGTTTGTTCATATAACAAGATTTACTGACGCCTGATCTGGTTTTAAGTTCTCAGAGTGGAGTGCTGAGCAAGGTAAAGATGCTTTTCTTCTGGTGGAAAAGTCAGAAAATGAGCAAGCCAGTAAATCATTTTGGAAAACAGTGAGTGCTATGGCCAGAGTGGGGGTGAGAGGTCCAGGAGTGACAGGCAAGCAGTGGGTAGGATTATTAGACTGTTCAGGCAAGGCCATCTCCAAAAATCATTTTGTAAAACTATCTTTGAGAAAATTGTAGACTCACGTGCCACTGTACGCAGGTAATGAAACTAAGACTCTGGTATTTCTGAGGAATTGTGAGTAGAAACTTGAATGATGAACAGGAACGTGTCAACGCGTGTTCTAGGCAGAGGGACGAGGGAGTGCACACTCTGAGGTGGGAACCCAGGGGAACCTTGAGTTTGCTGAGCAGGGTCCCTGTGGTTGTGCCCCGTGCCCCCGGAGGTGCGTGTGCTGAGCATGGCCAGGCAGCGGTCTGATCACGCAGGACTCTGGAAGGTGTGGGGAAGGCTTGGTGCACTTTGTGCCGTGGGTGTGCGTGAAAAGACTTGAAAGAGCAGGTAGCACTCTGGATGGTCACTCTGGTTGCATCACAGGGCGCTGCTCCAGGTCTCCCGGGGTAACTTTTCAAAGATCTCGACACCGCCTGCTTCCCCCATACCCGTGCTGAATCTTAAATTGGACTTTAACGTTGTTTTCATCCTAAGTATAGATGGTTGTGCAGGATGTAGTTTCTAGTGTATGGTAAAAGTTGACATTGTAAAATATTATTTATGCCGCTTAAAAATACATCCCACAGACTGTTCGTACCGTGGTGATCCGACGCACACTATCATCCATTTAAAAGATGCATGACGACGCTCTTCTCCAGCTGTCAGAGAATTTACGTCTGTTCTTCTTCTTGAACTCATAGATCTTTCCCATTCCCCCCAGAGATTTTTTTATGGTTTTTATGTGTGGAAATATTTTAATGATCATCCCATCATATGTGTGTGTGTATGTGTGTGTGTGTAGGGCTTCCCAGGTGGCTCAGTGGTAAAGAATTTGCCCGCCATTGCAGGAGATGCAGGTTTGATCCCTGGGTCTGGAAGATCCCCTGGAGAAGGAAACGGCAAGCCACTCCAGTATTGCTTTGGAAACCTTACGGACAGAAGAGCCTGGCGAGTTACAGTCCGTGGAGTGGCAGAGTCAGACACGACTTAGCAACTACACAATAGCAACTTGTGCGTGTCTGTATACACACAGTGAAATAAGGTTATTTTTTAGGATGTCTGGCCATAAAGCTCTAAATGTTCATTGGATTATTATTTTAGTTTGTATTACTGATACCCAGTTGATTGAAACAACAAAATTGATACAAAATTAATAAATTATTAAACATATAAAGTATAATGTCATTGGAATCTCTTATTGAGATGAAGAGGGTTTTAAAAATTTCAATTCATGTTCCCATGGATGAATGTTATTACTTCAACAGAATGAAACACAGTCTGGTGGGAATTAATAGAAAACATAAATGATATTGAGATACTGTAACTGTGTGGCTTAGAAAGAAGTTCTAATGATTATTAGGTACATTGGTTATACATTATATATATTTCTCTATTGTTTGTATCATGTCATTGTGTAGGATCAATTATTCTTTTTTAAAAAGTTAATCTAATTCTAATGAGTGCATGGTTGGAATGGATAAGTTTGCAGAAAGGTTCCCGATGAATGGATAGATGTATGCACTTAGCTAAAAGTTACAGAATATTCTTTATGTAAAAATTAATGGTAAAGTTCCTCCTACTAGTTTGAATAAATGCTTAACAGAATATATTTGTTGAATTATCTCTGAGAAATGTCTCTTGTACTGATATAATATTGGTCTCCTGGAAGTAAATATAGAGTCTTCTATTTATTTCTTCCTTCTTGAAGTCACAAAAAGTAAATACCTGAGCCAGACTGAGATGTATGGATGAGAGTGCTCTTTCTCTTGCCTTGTCATAAGGAATTTTTTCTGTGACAAATTATTTCCCAGGATTTAAAATGAAGCGAAAACTGAGGCAGTTCCATTCTAGAAAAGCCGAGGGTCTTTGCTGTGCTTTTTCTGCCTTAGTGAGCTAGAGTTCCACTTGCGTTTGTGTTTCTAACCTGTGCTCTTTTTGCTTTCTCTCCTTTACAAGTGATGTCAGTCATCAGTAATAATTCAGGATGATGAGGCACGAGCTCTGAGCAGAAACTAGAGGTGCCTCCCACCACCCCGTCGACATGTGCCTGCATTTAGAACATTTGATTTAGGCCAAGGGTCCTGTGTCCATTTTCATAGAAATATGGACATACAGGGGAAGGCTGTAAGTTCCGCTAAGGTTGATGGTGCCTTGGTTACAGAAAGGGCTCCTTTCTTTCCCTGGTGACTCTTTACCCCTTGTGAGCACAGTGCAGGAAGGGTGAGGAGGATGCCTTTCGGTGAGAGAAAGGCGGTTGTGATAGGGCGTGGTCGGCGACCCCTGGCCTGTGGTTCTGCCTCAGGAGCTTTCCTCTGCAGATCAGAAAAAAGAAGGAAAGAACGAGAATGAAGGGAGCGGGGGGCTACTGGACCCGCATCCTCTTCCATGTGCCCTCCGAGCCTGTAGAGATGACTTGTCACAGCACACAGCCAGACTGGTGAGGGGAGGACATTGAGGGGAGTTAGTTCAGGTGAGAGACAGTGTGGTTTGGACAACAGGGTAGGATCGTCACATTTGGGGCACATTTTGAGAGTGGAACCAATAGCTTTGCCGAAGGATTGATACGAGATGAAAAAGAAGAATGGAAAATGGAGTGGGTTGCTTCAGCGATGATGCTCTAGACTGAGATGCAGGAGACTGGAAGGACCACTTACTGAGAGTTTGGTAATCCAGAGTTAGGGGTGGGGTACCGTCAGATGCTTAAGTGGAGATGGTGGCTGGCAAGATTGTTTTTAGCTGTAGAAGAGAAGGCAGACACCAGGTCCGGCAGGACCCTGTTAGGAGGGAGAGGCCTGAACTTGTTGTCTAAAGCGGACCCTGGGTGTGATCCCCCAGTGCACACGTGCCATTGAGAAGAGAGGGAAGGGGACCGAGCCTTTGGTGATCCACTTGAGGTCAGGAGGCTGGGGGGAAGCTGCAGTGGATTCAGGGAGCAGCGTGTAGGGGAAAGATGGAGTGTGGACATCTTAACACTAAGCAGCGTAAAGACTTCAAGGAGGGACTTGACTTTGGGGAAATGGTTATTTGTAACATCAAGACATAGAACTAGGCCTTCAGAGCAGTAAGAATACTGGAGTCTGTTGAACTGGATGGGTTTTGAGATGCCATCATTCCCCCAAGTCCTAGGGTGTTGTAATGTCAGAGCTGCCTCTGGAGACATGCCCGGGGCCTTTGTTAAGCAGGGCTTCTCTGGTCATGCTGGTGGCATGAGGAATCAGAAGCTCTCCTCCTCGTGTGACTGGCCCCGGTAGTGTCCTCACTACCCACAGGTCATTCTGGAAAACGGCGAAGGATCCCAGCTCCATTTCCGTGAGCGGCTCCTGAGTTGCTGTCACTGTTACACTGCGTGTTACAGTTGTGTTCTGTCCACAGAAGTGACCTGGCAGGGATCCTGCTTAATTGCAGGACCGCTTCCCTTGGGCAGTCTCTTTGGGGAGTCTTTTTCCTAAAATATATGTTTCTATGTGTTTATGGTTCTGAGGTAGATTAAAATATGGAGAGGCTTCTATTCCATGATTTATTCTATTTTTGTATTAATATTTTTAAAAGATTTAATTTCATGGTTGGTATTTTGCACATCATAAACTTTTATAGTTATTCATTTATGAATATGAGAGTTCTGGCATATAGTTTTGTATTTTTTAAGACCTTTGGAGATGTTGATGAGACTGTCATAGTTATTCTCTTGTCTTATATTTCACTTATCAAAGAAGATTCATATTTTTTTCTCTGAGTAGTCTCATCAGCTGATATATTGAATTGTCTTCTTAGAATGCATCAGGATTATGCTGTGAAATCCATGTGTGTTTTAAAGCAGAGTATCATTATATAGTTATATCCCGCTCTTAGCTTAAACTGTTAGCAGCTTGAGAAAAAAGCAAATAGTGTGATTAGGTCAAATACTGTGTTTGTCTTCATCTCATCCAGTGTATCAGGCAAGTGTGGTTCATAGTTTTATGTTTTTATGAGTCACTTTAATTTTAATTTTTCACACTGC
This sequence comes from Capra hircus, assembly GCF_001704415.2. NCBI lineage: Eukaryota > Metazoa > Chordata > Mammalia > Artiodactyla > Bovidae > Capra > Capra hircus. The sequence continues at coordinate 3,790,987 of NC_030831.1, read as the reverse complement.
GAATGACCTGGGGGAGGGGATGGCCTCCGGTCCTCAGCCTGGCCGAGGAGGGCTCGCTGTCTCTGGAATCAAGGTTCATCTAGTTCCGGTCGTCCGGCTGCTTCCGTGCTGTGGCCGGGAGTGAGGAGGCTGTCGCCGTGGGGCTTGGCTGCTCCAGTCTTATCCGGAGGTGGAAGCCCATGGTTTATAGAAAACTTTCTACAAGTTTTGTTAACGATTTGTTACTCAATCGTTAAGACAGTATTGAAAGAACTCTTAATAAATGGAGTGACGCAGTGGAGTGATGCAGAACGAGTTTTTTGCGTCCTCATGAGTTTTTTGCGTCCTCTGCATGGTCTCCAGCCTTCCCTTTTTACAAGAGTGTGTTGTTTCTAGTCATTTTACTGGAAGCATGTAAGTAACATTAAGAAACATTCACACAGGTAACATTAAGAGTAACGTAAAGAAAAATTCATACAGCAAATATTTTTCTTTATTTTAAATGGCTGTTACTCATTTTAAAAGATCCTAAATTTTGCTTATCTGAACTCTTTTTAAAACTCGATCAATTTAAATGTAAGATCCCCAGTGAAGCAGAAAGTCATTCGGTTTGTTGAAGAACAATCAGTGAGATTTTTGTCCTCAATCACAGTTATCAGTGTCCTGAGTGTCATTCTGGATAATTACAAACACAGAAACGATTAAACAAAAAAGCATATTTTACTACCAAGCTGGAATTTTAGGGAATACGTTTTTTAAATTAGGATTTAAGAAATACCTCTTAAAAATGATGTGATCTGATTGCACAAATAATTCTTACTTATGTAATTTAATGAAATTTTAATTTTATGTTTGCATCCTTGTTGAAGAGACTGAGATCACCCTTCAGTGATCTTTAGTGCTTTTTCTATAGCACTTTTCATGTTCCCTTCAGTTAGATATGGTCTGGTCCTCTCACAGCGTCCTTGATATCACACATTTGCAAATTATCCACATTTACTGTGTTTAACAATTTTTCTAACTTTGTATTGTGAAAGAATTTTGAACAGATGCGTTAATGAGAAGCACTGTGATCGCTGTGCCCTGACCACTCAGCCCAGCATCTGCAGGACTGTGTCTTATCTGCTTTCATCCCCGTCTTCTCTCTCATATCCCCTCCCCATGGGCAGGAAGAAGCCAGTTTTATTTCATTTTTGGGGGGTTTATCCTTCTCTTATTTTAAACACAAGCAAATATAGAATATATTGTATTTTGAGGTTGAAAACCTTAACTAAGATTTTCTGTCTCAAATTACTAATCAGTTAATAACATTCATTTTCCATGATTATTAATGCCCTTTATAGAAGAGATTTCAGGTATCTCTTGACTTTCTACTTTTGCATTCCAGTCCCCTATGATGAAAATGACATTTTTTTTTTTTTTTGGTGCTAATTCTAGAGGGTCTTGTAGGTCTTCAGAGAACCATTTAACTTCATCCTCTTTGGTATTAGTGGTTGGGGCATAGACTTGGATTACTGTGATAATTGAATGGTTTGCCTTGGAAACGAACAGAGATCATTCCGTCGTTTTTGAGATTGCACCCAAGTACTGCATTTTGGACTTTTCTGTTGACTATGAGGGCTACTCCATTTCCTCTAAAGGATTCTTGCCCACATTGGTAGTTATAATGGTCATCTGAATTAAATTCACCCATTCCTGTCCATTTTAGTTCACTGATTCTTAACGTGTTGATGTTCACTCTTGTCATTTCCTGTTTGACCGCTTCCAGCTTTTGTTGATTCATGGACCTAACATTCCAGGTTTCTGTGCAGTATCGTCTTCACAGCATCGGGCTTTCCTCCACCACCAGTCACTTCCACAGCTGGGCGTCATTTCCGCTTTGGCTCTGTCTCTTCATTCTTTCTGGAGTTGTTTTTCCCCTCTTCTCCAGTAGCAGGTTGGACACCTACCGACCTGGGGTGTTCATCTTCCGGTGTCCTATCTTCCTGCCTTTTCATGCTGTTCGTGGAGTTCTCAAGGCAAGATTAATAAGTAATTTGGTTAAGTTGAAACAGTTCGGTATTGGAATGACGAGTTGAACAAAGTCAGATCAGGTCTGAAGCCTGTTTCTGTCTGTTTTCCCTGGCTGCCAGCCCTCTTCTGCTGCTGGGTCACGTCCATAACCCGTGTCCTGTCACCTGTTTCCAGCTCTCCCGGTGAATTCAGGAAATGGCTCTAATATTTTAGGTTTTTCTTACTTGACTGTGTTCATAGGTTATGACTGCCACAGCATGAGTCTTGCTTCCTTACTACACAAGGGTGTGCCAGGCCCCCTGGTAACACGGAGTGCTTCATCTGTTGTTCCCATGCCTCACACTATGTGCCCAGGTGCCAATTCTGTTTGCTTCTCCACACAAATCCTTTGGATTTTTTATGCTCACCATCATGCATATTCTTGACTGAAAGATGCAGAATGTACTGGAAGCTATTTTGTGAAAGGTCATTCTTAGATTTGTTGCTGTTCTGCTGCCCTGTGGCTGGATCCATCCAATTAGGGACCCTCCTTTGCTTCTCTGTAGTCATCCCACTGATATATGAATGGTTGCTGTGGCTGTTGTTGAGTCTGAGCAGGTGTGGGGGCCAGCCTCTGACTAAGCCTCCTGTCAGGCTCACTCGGTGGAAGCACTGAGTGCAGCTTTCTCCACATCTCACAGTTTCATTCTCAGTTCTTTGAAAACTTTCTTCTTATTTCCTGATGCTTAGGTTTATTTTTGCCTTTACTTACTAAATTTAGTGTACCTAATCACAAATAACACATTTAATAAATTACTTTTATGTTAATTCAAAGTCTGTCTTTTTTGCAAAAAGTAATATTTTCCTAATTCTACTAAACAAAAATACAGTATACATGAAGACAGCCATCTAAGTGCTTTCTCTAGGTAGTACACTTAGAATAAAATAAATGTTATAGTATTTTTATAATGTTTGCAGAGCTCACTATAGAAATTATTTTTCCTAATGTGACAGGTGTATGATAGTATTTTTAGATATAAAAATGTAGTAACTCGTTGTTGTCTTTTCCATAAAATGGAAATAGAATATAGATAATTTTTTCTTTCTGAATTCTATTTCTACAAACAAATGAGTTTGAAATTCTTTCTAAATGGTTATAATTCTTAATTTTGTTACCAATCTTCCATTTGTTATTATGCCTCACTTTGTTGGTGTTTTGTTTGGTGGCTTTGATTTATTTAATTCCTGAACTTGATGGTGTACAAGATGAAAAACACTTTATTTGTATATTTAACTCAATAGTGATATGATCAGATATAGCATTTGTCAGTTAAATTTATATCCATAAAACTCAGTAAGCAGAATATTATTCTAATAAGTACATAATCTAATTACTGAAAGTATTCTGCATTTTAACATGCAAATATATTAATGGTTTTGACTTCTGGTCAATATTTGTGTCAATAAAGACACAAGCCTTTTCTAAAACTGTGGATACAATTTATGTACCTAGACAGTAAGGAATGGCTTTCTCTAGGCCTTTATCCTGTTACATTCCTTTTCCTTTTCACTGTCAAATTTACTAAAGACTTCATTGATTCTCTTAGACGTTTGTGTGCTAAAATCCATCTCCGAATAAAATCTCAGTGCTGTTTTATGTTAATTCTTTTTAGGGTTGATTTTTCATTGATCTGAAGGCTTAGTGTGCTCAGACCTGCTAGCAGGCACCTGCACTCAGTCTGCAGAGTTTGCATGCCAGCTGGTACAGCACTAGCGCAATCGGTAGTAAGCGCTGTTGCAGGGAAATCCCCCATGTGGTACCCCCCTCCTCCAACAATCTGGATTTCCCATTCTTTGTGAGCAAGAGTGGCAGGACTTTGCACCTTTTCTATAGTCTTCGTGTTTTTCATACTGTGTCTGAATGATGACCTGATACAAAACATGCTAAATGTTTCTGTATTACTCTTGCTCCTCTTATTTTGATGAAGTTAATGTTCTTAATTCATTTTATCAACATGTCCGACACTTCCTCTAACTTGGTTCTTGGGTTGGCAGTTGTTCCTGAAAATGACATCATTGATCTTTAATGAGCAAAAATCCTTGTAATAATATGAGTATAAAGGAGTGACTTTGGTTGTACTGTTTTTGTCAAATACAAATTGCAAATTAAATAGTACACTTTCATACCTCACTATGGCATTTACTTATGGATGTGAGAGTTGGACTGTGAAGAAGGCTGAGCGCCGAAGAATTGATGCTTTTGAACTGTGGTGTTGGAGAAGACTCTTGAGAGTCCCTTGGCCTGCAAGGAGATCCAACCAGTCCATTCTGAAGGAGATCAGCCCTGGGATTTCTTTGGAAGGAATGATACTAAAGCTGAAGCTCCAGTACTTTGGCCACCTCATGCAAAGACTTGACTCATTGGAAAAGCCTCTGATGCTGGGAGGGATTGGGGGCAGGAGGAGAAGGGGACGACAGAGGATGAGATGGCTGGATGGCATTACCGACTTGATGGACGTGAGTCTGAGTGAACTCCGGGAGCTGGTGATGGATAGGGAGGCCTGGCGTGCTGCGATTCATGGGGTCACAGAGTCAGACACGACTTGAGTGACTGAACTGAACTGATGGCATTTACTTATACATTTGTATTAAAATTATATTAAGACATTCATTTAATAATATTCATGTTTGAATATTAAATATATATTTTATAAAGATTACATACATACATACATACATACATACATACATACATTGATTAAGACCTGTGTGCTCAACATACCGTGGTGGTGGATTAGGGTACATGAAGGTAATATTGAAAGTAGGAAATACTCCCAAGAAGCTGCAGTGTTGGGCAGGAAGTATTTTAAGGGTGATCATGAAGTATATTTCACAGTGTATATGTACAGACCATTTAAAAGCCAATGATAGATTCTAAAGCTACTCTTGAGTTTTAAAGGCATAGGATTGTATGCTACCTATAGACTTGTTGGCAGTATTAATCATATTATGTGTCTTAATTGGGCAGTTTATATATTGGCTCAAAATTTCATTCTCAGTTGTCTTCTTTTATGTTTGAAATGTGTAAGGGCAGTCTTGTGTAAGATGATAATTCTCAGTGTGTAAGTTTGTTACACTCACCCAGCTTGGAAATGTGAGATGACTCTTGACCTCCGTGTACACATGGGGTCCACATCCTACACTTCCGGAGTTTGGTTGGTCACCCGGTGCCCACATCATCTTTCTGAGTTGGTCACAGAAGTCCAGGAGGTGGGCCATACTGAGCATATGGGGTCATGTCTGTCCCGTGTGGTTCAGCATGTCCTTTTGATGGCTTGAACCTGTGATTGTTTTCTTTGGGTCAGATCCCCCCACACTCAGTTTATTAACATGAGTTGCTCTTCAGTTCCCAACATGACTACCTTTCTTTGTTATTTTAATCTGTATCTCACGTAGGTTGTAGTGTTTATTTCTTATGTTGTACTTTATTTATATATGATATGTTCATCAGTTTGAATTTGAATTTTTGCATCTGCATATCGAAAGGCTATTTGCAGATCTGTTTTTTAGTTTATCAAAAGAAATTTTTTCACTGTGATGCTTTCCTTGCTCCGACTAAAATTAGCTAAACTTCTTTTACACACAGATGTATTTTAATTCAGCAGCTGCCTTCTCACACATTTTTTTAACACATTTTGTCTAAATCAGAACTCTGAATGCAAAATACAGCACAGAGGAATATCACACGTATTTATGGCCCTCTCTGGAGGACTGAGGAATAGATACCATTCATTCTCGTGGCTAGTTTCCAACCTTGACAGTCATTATTCAATACATTTCAATAATGTAACTTTAAAACATATTTTTCATCGTATGAAGGCCACTGAACAGGAAAAAAAAATACTAAATGTGAGTAAAGACTGAAGCATTTTGGCATGACTCTTGATAAATGATAAAGGAAATAATTTCTCTCTCTCCTTCTCCGTCTCCCTCCTGCCCTTCTGTACCGAGACGTGTCACAGCTGGAGACGCAGCTTGGTTGTGACATGCCTTTCACCTCCCTGAGAGGTGTGCCACATGCCAGCAAATTCTGAAGCCGCGACTGAAGTGATAGAGCACCTTGGTCAGGCTTACAGAACGGTGAGCCTCTGTAGACCTCACGATCGAAATAGTAGTGAGTGTAAGATGGAATAGGCCTGCAAGAAAAAGCTGCAGATACTTGTTTTGGGGTAAACAGTACTCATACCATGTGTATTCTTGTTTTATCAGGGGTGACTCTCAATTATTCCAAGATACGTTTTGCCCTCCCCCACATAATTTTCATCAGTAAAAATTCTACTTAAAGGAAAGCACCGGTGTCCCTTCTGCGTATCTTCTCACTTTCGAAGTGTCTTCCTGATGGGAGGACGTGGAGTTTAACGGCGGGACTAAGAGCTGCGTGCCCTGTTGTGCTTCCCCCAATACTTGAGGCATGGGAGACATGGTTGCCTGTGAGAACGTTCCTGTTCGTTTTCTGGCTCTCTCCTTTATCTACCTGTGTTTAGGTGCAGCTGGACAGACGGTTATATCACTAACCTTGTGGCCGATTGGCATCCTTTTCTTCCGTTGTTGGTTTCGTTTGAGCTCTTATGCACGCAGATGCTCCTGTAATCTGACACTGACTGGGGCCGGCCGTTGAGCTCTCTGTCTCAGTGAGTTTGAGTACTTTTGATCCTACTTCATGTAACTGGAGTCCTGTAGCCTTTGTCCTTCTGCGGCTGGATTATTTCCCTTTGCATAGAATCCTCTAGGTTTATCCATGCTGAAGCGTGTGTGAGGACTTCCTTCCTTTTTAAGGTTGAATAACATTCCATTGTATATGTAGACCACGCTTCCTTGTTTGTTCATCTATCAGTGGAAACTTGATTGGCTTCCACCCTTTGGCCCTTGTGAATAATGCCGGTCCACTATGGTACATTAGGGTGAATAAGCAATTATTTGAGACCCTCCTTTGAATTCTTTTGGGATACACCCAGGAGTGGACTTGCTGGATCAAATAGTAATGTTTGGTTTAATTTTTCGAGGGAACCTCCATACTGCTTTCCAAAGATGCTGCTGCTGCATTTTACATTCTCATTTATGGTTCACAGCTTTCCAGTTCCTTCTCATATACACTGGTATTGTATATACACAGGCTGACACCTGGTATTCCTGGCTTTTTGACAGTAGCTCCATCCTAGTGGGTGTGAGGCGGGAGAGAGCCTGTTTCAATTACATCGTCTTCTTTGTACTCCTGCACTTCTTTGTTGTTCTTTTCCTCTCAGTGTTGATTAGTTCCTTACACCTAGACCTTAAAAGTTTATTTGGATTTTTTATTTGCAGTTTTTTAAATAGTTGCTGAGGAGAATATTGATTTGAAGCCTTGTAATTGATGTTTATTACTTTAAGTGACATTTTGATGACTTGAGGAAATTACCCCTGTGGGTAGCTGAATCATATCTTGAAGAAAACAATTAAGACAGATCTCCTCCTTTTGACTGCAAAAGGAGCGAGGCTGAGAGAGGCAGAGTGCCTTTCAGGAGCCCATGTCACATGGTGAAACAGATACTCGAACCCACAGCTCTATGATTTTAGTGTTCAGGCGCTTTTCCAGAGTGGGTAAGACAGTCAGATTTAATTTGTAGAAGATCTGGCTTCTTTGATTTTGACACTCTCTCTAGCTATAGGAAAAAATAACCTTACAGAGTATCTAAATCAGGAAGATACTGCCTGTGGGTATAAAACAGGATTTTTATTTAAGGTGATTTCAAATGATGATGAAATCATTGAAGTTGTAGTAGGAAGAAAGGAAGCCCTGGGGAAGCCGTGGAGAATTTCAAATCTTGAAGTTGATGTAGGTTTCAGCTAGAGCATCTCCTTCTGAACCCTCATTCACAGTAACTTGTTTCTGCCCTTGAGTGCATGGTCTTTATTTAAAACCTAAGACTTGCTTTATATATATTTATATACACACACTATATATATATATATGTTTATATAATATAGAAAAACATGTTATAGTTATGTGTATATATGTATGAATATGCACATTTAATATCTATATAAATTATATGTATATATGTACGTATTTGTTACATATAAGGACTATATTTTTTTTCCACTGAACTGTCATATATTTCTATAGTAATATTTGAAGATTTGCCATTTTTGTTAACTAGCATTAGAACAGCTATCATTGGGGTTGAGTGGAGAGAAAGAAAAACTTACAAGGCAGGAGGAGGAGAATGTTTCCTTTAAACTTAGAGCCTGGGGAATAGAAAGTGCCTCAGGCTAACACTTCACAGCTTGTGCAAACTGTGTTTAATTTTTATGTAATACAACGTACGTTCCAAAGCCTGCCTCAGGGAGCTTCCTCTTCCTAAGGGTCTCTGGGGAAATGCCCACCATCCACTGAGGTCACGCTGCCCCGGAGGTGGTCCCTGGGCCTGGAACATCAGCTGGCAGCACCCTGGCGGTTCTCTCCGGTCAAGTGGGTGTTTTAAAGCCATCGGGAGTATGAGGAAGCTAAGTAAATTTCATTCTAGGCTTTACATGAAGACCTTCCAGGAGTCAAATGGAACACCTCTGAGCAGATTATGGAGCAATGAACAGAACACATTGCACTTCTTAGCCGGAAGAGGGAACAGCGTCACTGACCTTGGGCACCCTCCTCGTCTCTCCTTGCCGAGTGGGGGGTCAGCAGTGACGCACCAGGCACCATGCGGGTGCCAAGGACAGAGTTAGACTCAGAGGGAAAGGGAGAGGGTGGGATGATTTGGGAGAATGGCATTGAAACATGTATACTATCAAGAATCGAATCGCCAGTCTTATGTCCGACGCAGGACACAGCATACTTGGGGCTGGTGCACGGTGATGACCCAGAGAGATGTTATGGGGAGGGAGGTGAGAGGGGGGTTCATGTTTGGGAACGCATGTACACCCGTGGTGGATTCAAGTCAATGTATGGCAAAACCAATACAGTATTGCAAAGTAAAAAAGTAAAAATAAAAATTTGAAATTAAAAAAAAAAAGAAAGAAGAGAGACCAGCTTCCTGTTCTTCAGAGAGCGAGCCTAAATTCTGACATTGGGGAAGTAGCTAATAAATGTCGTTGTTCAGGCATTAAGTCATGTCCAGTTCTTTGTGACCCCGTGGCCTGCAGCCCGCCAGGCTCCTCTGTCATCCCAGTAAATAGGTAAGGAAGTAAAAGGAAAGATTATTTCCATTTAATCCAACAGGTAATGAATGAGACAGTGATGGAGGAGTTACGTCCTGGCCTTTTTTGGAAAATCTAACCTTTAGTTAGATTCACGTTTCTGACTAAAGTTTCACGACCTTTAGCATAGGTACTTTTCTGCCCATGTTAGTAGCAGTAGAGTACTCGATTCACCCGTACGGTGCAGGTGGGTCTCCGTACAGATGCTAACAGACTCCGGTCCCAGTGCCCCCTCACAATATGATCGACACCGTCCCCGCTGATTTAGAAACTCTCTGCTAGTCCTGTGTTCTGTTTCTGTTCCTCTGTGGCGGGCATGACCCAGTTATTCTATTTCTTAGCTACCCTTTGCCAGGAGAATGGAGTGATTTGGGTGTGAAGAATCTATAACTCCTCTGCTTGTTTTGGTTTTGGTGACTGTCCACTGAGCGCCTGTTGGCAGTTTAGGATGGAGGTCCTCACTGAGGCTCTCCTGTGAGCATAGCCTCTGCGTCAGCATTTCTGTCAAAATCGGGCCAGACAGGATTGACAGTGTCACCTCTGCAGGTCTTTGTTTTGTCTCGTCAGGAGGATTTGCTTCATATTATGTAGTGCAAACAGAACAACAAAGACTCCGGGCCAGAGGTTTTCAGACAGACTGGTCCTTTCATTGGCTAGAAGTGGTGCACCCCCCTCTCTCAGGCCAGACTGCAGTTACAGGTGAGAGACGACCAGGACAGACAGGAAAAACACTCCTCAGCCATTTTCAGATGTTAGGAGTGACACTAGCTTGCTTGGCTCACAGGGCTGATAACGAGCTGCTTTTTTCACAGAGACGCTGCCTAGTGTTGACAGCTGACCTGACGGCTCTGGCTTTGATTGGTCTCAGGAATGAACAGGATTTTCCTGCCTTGTTTTGTTTTAATTGCTGTAGCTCTTAAGCTCCTGATGGTCACCGTGCGGAGATGGAGACTTCTGTAGACGCCTTCTGCTTCCGAGTGCAGAGCAGGGTGAACCGTGCCTTCTGTGGACCCTGAGCCTTGAGGGCTTCCCCGAGAGGCGTCCCCAGCCTCGCACTGTGTTCAGGGGTCGGGGGGGAAGCAGCCATGACTCCTCCCAGCTCCCAGTCCTCTCTCCTCTTCCTGATCTGGAAGCAGGAACCAGAAAGCCCCTGCTGGTCCGGGAGCCACCCTCGCAGGTGTGCTTCCACAGCACACTCCTGACGGGGAATCGTCCTGGGACGAGCGCCGCCCCAGCCCTGGCTCTGGCCTCCAGGCTCTCTCATTTCACCGCGTCTCACTGTTGGAGGGGGGACCCTCAGTTCCCTGAGCCCTGCTCGAATCACTCTGGCTCAAGGTCCAGCACATGGCGGTGTGGATGGGAGAGTCCCTGGGGCCCGGTCAGAGGGAGACACCCCCGAGTCCTTGTCGTGCTGTGCCTGACGTGACGGTGCCCATGGAGCAGGGAGGGAGGAGGGAGCACCACTGCCCGCGAGCACCGCTGCTGACCCCCAGAGTTCTCTGTTCAGGGAGGTGCGTTCCTGGCGGAGGAAGGTGTTGAGCAGAAGTATCTTGACGAAGGCTGGTGGTGTTTGTGTTTTGAGAAGGGGAAGGAACGTGTGCCCCGAGGAGGCCTTGGAGAGGTGGGCCTCCCGCCTGAAGGCCCTGGTTCGGTCACTCTGGTGCTGAGTGCGGTGCCCACCACACTGCCACCCGGATCTGTAGAACGAACCCGGTGCAGATTCCGCCGTCAGGAAGCCAGCCTTCCAGGGACGGGTGACCGGAGCACAGATGTGGTGATGTGCTGCGCAGAAGCAGAGATCACAGCATGATCCAGGAGTCCAGGTGCAGCTGAGTTGGCAGCAGGCCTGTGGAGGAGACGGTGGAGAAGAGGGTTGTTCTAGGCTGGGCAGTCTGTGGGAAAAAGGGGGCAGGTAATCAGTGTATGAGCAGTGTGTGTTTCAGGAGGCTCAGTGGGTCCCCTGTTATATAAAGGGTTCTTCAAGAAGGCTGAAGGGAAGGGAGAGAAAAAACAGGTCACAAACTAGAGGAAGACAGTATCCTTTGAGCATTAAACTGTGAATGCTGATGACAGCCTCCCTGTTTTTCAGCATCTTGACAGTCGCAGCACTTCCGGCCTCCCAAGCCCTCTCCCGCTTTCTCCATGGGGCTACGGAACCCGAGCGCTTCATTTGACCGTCTAGAACCTGCCCTGCTGAGACCGGCCTCCGGAGGCCCTGTCGGGAAAGCTCCTTTCAGCGGTGCTTCCCGCTGTGCATCTCTCGGCCCCGAGTGGCTTGTGCAGAGCGCTCTGTGCCGCTGGGGCTTGTTCAGGCTCCTCGCTGGCCCCGAGCTTGTCTGTGTTTGTGCAGCTTGTGTCCTGGTGACCTGATTTTTCTGTTTCTTTTCTTCTTTTTTAATATTTGCCTTCTAACTTAAACTGCAGTGTTGGAAGGTCTTTCCATAAGGGTTTATAGCATAATAGTTTTCACCTATATAATGAACTATTCAAAATTGGTTTTTTATTTTAATTCATATACTTTGTTTTATGTTATTGAAGGTTGCTTTGCATTACTTTGCGTTCAGTTCAGTTGCTCAGTTGTGTCCGACTATTTGGGACCCCATGAATCGGAGCACATCCATCACCAACTCCCGGAGTTAACTCAGATTCACGTCTATCAAGTCAGTGATTCCATCCAGCCGTCTCATCCTCTGTGGTCCCCTTCTCCTCCTGCCCACAATCCCTCCCAGCATCAGAGTCTTTTCCAATGAATCACCTCTTTGCATGAGGTGGCCAAAGTACTGGAGTTTCAGCTTTAGCATCACTTCTTCCAAAGAACACCCAGGACTGATCTTTAGAATGGACTGGTTGGATCTCCTTGCAGTCCAAGGGACTCTCAAGAGTCTTCTCCAACACCACAGTTCAAAAGCATCAATTCTTTGGCGCTCAGCTTTCTTCACAGTCCAACTCTCACATCCATACATGACTACTGGAAAAACCATAACCTTGACTAGATGGACCTTTGTTGGCAAAGTAATGTCTCTGCTTTTGAATATGCTATCTAGGTTGGTCATAACTTTTCTTCCAAGGAGAAAGCGTCTTTTAATTTCATGGCTGCAGTCACCATCTGCAGTGATTTTGGAGCCCCCAAAATAGTCTGACACTGTTTCCACTGTTTCCCCATCTATTTCCCATGAAGTGATGTGACCAGATGCCATGATCTTCATTTTCTGAATGTTGAGCTTTAAGCCAACTTTTTCACTCTCCACTTTCACTTTCATCAAGAGGCTTTTCAGTTCCTCTTCACTTTCTGCCCTAAGGGTGGTATCATCTGCATATCTAAGGTTATTGATATTTCTCCTGGCAATCTTGATTCCAGCTTGTGTTTCTTCCAGTCCAGCGTTTCTCATGATGTACTCTGCATAGAAGTTAAATAAGCAGGGTGACAATATACAGCCTTGACGTACTCCTTTCCCAGTTTGGAACCAGTCTGTTGTTCCATGTCCAGTTCTAACTGTTGCTTCCTGGCCTGCATACAGATTTCTCAAGAGGCAGGTCAGGGGGTCTGGTATTCCCATCTCCTGAAGAATTTTCCACAGTTTATTGTGGTCTACACAGTCAAAGGCTTTGGCATAGTCAATAAAGCAGAAATATATGTTTTTCTGGAACTCTCTTGCTTTTTCCATGATCCAGCAGATGTTGGCAATCTGATCTCTGGTTCCTGTGCCTTTTCTAAAACCAGCTTGAACAGCTGGAAGTTCACGGTTCACGTATTGCTGAAGCCTGGCTTGGAGAATTTTGAGCATTACTTTACTAGTGTGTGAGATGAGTACAGTTCTGTAGTAGTCTGAGCATTCTTTGACATTGCCTTTCTTTGGAATTGTAATGAAAACTGACCTTTTCCAGTCCTGTGGCCACTGCTGAGTTTTCTAAATTTGCTGGCATATTGAGTGCAGTACTTTCACAGCATCATCTTTCAGGATTTGAAATAGCTCAGTCGGAATTCCATCACCTCCACTAGCTTTGTTCGTAGTGATGCTTCCTAAGGCCCACTTGCCTTCACATTCCAAGATGTCTGGCTCTAGGTGAGTGATCACACCATTGTGATTATCTTCGTCGTGAAGATCTTTTTTGTACAGTTCTTCCGTGTATTCCTGCCACCTCTTCTTAATATCTTCTGCTCCTGTTAGGTCCATGCCATTTCTGTCCTTTATCTTGTTTTAGTTATTTTAATTCAAAATGACTGGCATTGAGCACTAATATTAAACATATGAGTAGCTGTTTTTTTTTTCATAATGCAATGTAGACCCTGAGACTTCTTGCTCAGTAAGCCTATGACATATTGGGGTATTTGTTTTGTTTAAATTAGATTCTTTCAGATATTTTTGTCTGATTATAAAAAGTGCATCTTAGATGATTTTATTTTTATTTCAGAGTCTTCAGTAATTCTTTTTCAATCTTGATTATTTGGTGCTGGTGGGAAAGAACCCGCCTGCCAGTGCAGGAGACGTAAGAGACACAGGTTTGATTCTTGAGACAGGAAGATCTTATGTAGAAGGAAATGGGAACCCACTCCAGTATTTTTGCTTGGAGAATCCCATGGACAGAGGGTCCTGGTGGGGCACGGTGCATAGCGTTGCAAAGAGTTGCTTGTGACTGAAGCCATGTAGCATGCACCTGTTTTTAAGTGGTTGATAATTTCCACATTTCTGTTCCCGGTGCCATTAACGTCACTGTATTGAGTGTAGGTAATCCTTAAATTGTGTGTGTGTGTGTGTGTGTGTGTGTGTGTTTTAAGCAGGTAGTTTAAATGTTTGCTCAACATATTGTTAAAACTTTTGATTAAAAATAGCCAGAGCAATTTATTGTAGATGTAACGTATTTATACTTTTATGTATCATGCTGACAAATCTTTCCTTTTCTCTATTGCCTTTCGTTTCTCTTCTGTTCACAGCTATTTGTAAGGCCTCGTCAGACAGCCTTTTCACCTTTCTTTTCCTTGGGGATGGTTTTGATCCCTGCCTCCTGTACAATGTCACGAACCTCCATCCATAGTTCTTCAGGCACTCTGTCTATCAGATCTAATCCCTTGAATCTATTTGTCACTTCCACTGTATACTTGTAAGGGATTTGATTTAGATCATAGTGGTTTTCCCTACTTTCTTCAATTTCAGTTTGAATTTGGCAATAAGGAGTTCATGATCTGAGCCACAGTCAGCTCCCAGTCTTGTTTTTGCTGACTGTATAGAACTTCTCCATATTTGGTTGCAAAGAATATAATCAGTCTGATTTTGATATTGACCATCTGGTGGTGTCCATGTGTAGAGTCTTCTCTTGTGTTGTTGGAAGAGGGTGTTTGCTGTGACCAGTGTGTTCTCTTGGCAAAGCTCTTTTAGCCTTTGCCCTGCTTCATTCCATATTCCAATGCCAAATTTGCCTGTTACTCCAGGTATTTCTTGACTCCCTACTCTTGCATTCTAGTCCCCTGTAATGAAAAGGGCATCTTTTTTGGGTGTTAGTTCTAGAAGGTCTTGTAGGTCTTCATAGACCTGCTCAACTTCAGCTTCTTCAGCATTACTGGTCAGGGCATAGGCTTGGATTACTGTGATATTGAATGGTTTGCCTTGGAATTGAACAGAGATCATTGTGTCGTTTTTGACATTGCATCCAAGTACTGCATTTCAGACTCTTTTGTTGACTGTGATGGCTACTCCATTTCTTCTACGGGATTCTTGCCCACAGTAGTAGATATAATGGTCATCTGAGTTAAATTCCCCCATTCCAGTCCATTTTAGTTCACTGAATCCTGGAATGCTGACGTTCACTCTTGCCACCTCTCGTTTGATCACTTCCAGTTTGCCTTGATTCTTGGACCTGACCTTCCAGGTTCCCATGCAATATTGCTCTTAACAGCATCAGACTTTACTTCTATCATCAGTTACATCCACAACTGGGTGTTGTTTTTGCTTTGGCCCTGTCTCTTCATCCTTTCTGGAGTTATTTCTCCACTGATCTCCAGTAGCATATTGGGCACCTACCTACCTGGGGAGTTCATCTTTCAGTGTCCTATCTTTTTGCATTTTCACACTGTTCATGGGGTTCTCAAGGTAAGAATACTGAAATGGTTTGCCATTCCCTTCTCCAGTGGACGACATTTTGTCAGAACTGTTATAGTTTCATTGAGTTAGACAACGCTGTGGTCCATGTAATCAGATTGGTTAGTTTCTTGTATTTGTGGTTTTCAGTCTGTCTGCCCTCTGATGGAGAAGGGTAAGAGGCTTATGGAAGCTTCCTGATGGGAGCAGCGAAAGGCAAAGGAAAAAAGGAAAGATATACCCATTTGAATGCAGAGTTCCAAAGAATAGCAAGGAGAGATAAGAAAACCTTCCTCAGCAATCAGTGCAAAGAAATAGAGGAAAACAGTGGAATGGGAATGTCTAGAGATCCCTTCAAGAAAATTAGAGATTCCATACAAAGAAACTGGCAAAGATCAGTTTTCATTCCAATCCCAAAGAAAGGCAATGCCTAAGAATGCTCAAACTATTGCACAGTTGCACTCATTTCACACACTAGTAAAGTAATGCTCAAAATTCTCCAAGCCAGGCTTCAACAGTACGTGAACCGGGAACTTCCAGATGTTCAAGCTGGATTTTGAAAAGGCAGAGGAACCAGAGATCAAAGTGCCAACATCCACTGGATCATCAAAAAAGCAAGAGAGTTCCCAAAAAATACCTATTTCTGCTTTGTTGACTATGCCAAAGCCTTTGACCGTGTGGACCACAATAAGCTGTAGAAAATTCTTTAAGAGATGGGAATACCAGACCACCTGACCTGCCTCTTGAGAAATCTGTATGCAGGTCAGGAAGCAACAGATAGAACTGGACATGGAACAACAGACTGGCTCCAAAGTGGGAAAGGAGTACGTCAAGGCTGTATAATTGCCACCGTGCTTATTTAACTTGTATGCAAAGTACATCATGAGAAACCCTGGGCTGGAGGAAGCACAAGCTGGAATCAAGATTGCTGGGAGAAATATCAGTGACCTCAGATGTGCAGATGACACCACCCTTATGGCAAAAAGCGAAGAACTAAAGAGCCTCTTGATGAAAGTGAAAGTGGAGAGTGAAAAAATTGGCTTAAAGCTCAACCTTCAGAAAACTAAGATCATGGCATCTGGTCCCATCACTTCATGGGAAATAGATGGGGAAACAGTGGAAACAGTGGCTGTCTTTATTTTAGGGGGCTCCAAAATCACTGCAGATGGTGACTGCAGCCATGAAATTAAAAGACGCTTACTCCTTGGAAGAAAAGTTATGACCAACCTAGACAGCATATTAAAAAGCAGAGATATTACTTTGCCAACAAAGGTCCGTCTAGTCAAGGCTATGGTTTTTCCAGTAGTCATGTATGGATATGAGAGTTGGACTATTAAGAAAGCTGAGTGCTGAAGAATTGATGCTTTAGAACTGTGGTGTTGGAGAAGACTCTTGAGAGTCCCTTGGACTGCAAGGAGATCTAACCAGTCCATCCTAAAGGAAATCAGTCCTGAATATTCATTGAAAGGACTGATGCTGAAGCTGAAACTCCAATACTTTGGCTACCTGATGTGAAGAAGTAACTCATTTGAAAAGTCCCTGATACTGGGAAAGATTGATGGCAGGAGGAGAAGGGGATGATAGAGGATGAGATGGTTGGATGGCATCACTGACTCAATCAACGTGATTTTGAGTAGGCTCCGGGAGTTGGCGATAGACAGAGATGTCCTGTGTGCTGCAGTCCATGGGGTCCCAAAGAGTTGGACATGACTGAGTGACTGAACTGAACAGAACTGATAAATGTTATTTGAAGGGTTAGTTGTAAATAGGACTTTCTTTATTAATGCACGTGTGAGATACTGTCATTGGAACACACCTGTATTCTTATGCAAAGCAGTTGCCGTTGCTCTTGTGTCCTGCTAGATTAAAAAAAATTGCTAGATTGGTTACCATTTGAACATAATATATCACTCAGTCATCCCAGAGAAACAGAGCCAATAAGATATATGTTAACCCTTATGTGTACGCACATGCGCGCGCACACACACACACACACACACACACACGTCTGTCCCTCTGTCTTCCCTTCCCTCTCATCACCCACACCCCCTCCAACTTCCACCTAGTGTCTCTCCCTGTCTTTCTCAGTTCATTACAAGGAGATGGTTGATGCAGTTCTGTGGCCTGCTAAGCAAGTGTGAAAGCTGAAGGTCTTGTATAAGTCTCTGCAGAAGAAGCTGAGGCCGCAGTCCACAGACCAGCGTCTAGTGTGTGTCCCGCATCTGTCTAAGTATGTCCCTGCTTGGGACATGGTGATGTGTGAAAAATAACCTGTTGATGAATGAGCATATCAGGCTTACATGGTTTATAAGATATTTTTATAGTGTTTTTTCTTAATAACCATGTTTTGAGTCCTTGCTGCTTTGTTTTCATTGGAAATTAACCCTTAGTTAAATAATCCAAGAACTATATAAATTAAAAAAAAAGTTACTTCTAAACTTTTTATCATTTTGGATCATCTAAATTTAATTAGTCACATTGATATTACATGGGCTAAAAATGAAAACTGTATAGTTTTCATCTTAGCACAAATTAGATTCTCTTTAATTTTCAACAGAAAGAGTATCTTCTCTGGAAACAAGATTAACAAAATTATATATTACCCATTAATCTTTACTTTGTTATTATTTTTTTGAATAATGATTTGAAGTGTTTTAGCCCAGAGAAGGAATTCTGTTGTCCACAGATTCATCAGCATGTAACTATAAGACATGATCTTATTTATGACATGGCTCATTCACAATCTCTATAACCTCCTACAATGGAGGGAATGAGATTGTGCTGGAAGAATCCCAGAATCTCGCTTCAATTTTTTTTTTTTTCTGTTTCCATCACCTAGTTCTGTGTGAGAACCACTGAATAAATATTTATTGAATTTCTGAATGGGTGTTCAGGGCAATAGCAGGTTCTTGAAGGAATAAGCCACATTTTCCCATTTGTGTTTATTTATAATATCTCGATTGGTAGGTACAGGATAGCTTCAGTAAAGCCTGGAAAAAAATTATAATTTCACCTTTTATTAAATATACAGTTTACCTTAAATATTCAATGCAGTTTCAGAAAAAGATTTCCAAAGTATTAAATAGATAGAAATGTCAGTTTTAGGAAAATTAAATTTTAAACTATTAACACGCTCAGTGTGGTCTATCTTGATCGCCGGTTTAAAGAGCTTCTGCGGCCTGGCCCTGGTTGACCTCTGGAGTCACGTTTTCTGCCTTCTGCTCCCTGTTGGCGGCAGCTGTACTGAATTCTTCCTGTCTCCCCGACTGTGCCGTGCCTTCTCCTGCATCTCAGGTCGCTAGATGCTGCTCGTCTTGCAGGTGCGCACTGCCGCTGAGCTCCTGCAGGTGGACGAGGCGCTCCTCCAGGTGCCTGAGCTCCCCTGGAGTTTCAGGCGTGCACGCGTGTCAGAGCCTGTCCCTTCTGTCTGGGAACTGAGTTTCTTCCTCGATTCAGGACATAAATGATTTCGTACTCTCATTCATATAACATATGTTCATACCACCAGTACAACCGGGTAGTAACGAGGAATGACTCAGTTATGTATGTGTGTGTGTGTTCTACATGTGTGTACGCATACATGCTGCTGCGATTCAGTGCACACGTCATGTCTGACTCTTGGCAGCTCCGTGGACTGCAGCCCACCAGGCTCCTCTGTCCGTGGGATTTCTCAGGCAAGGGTACTGGAGTGGGGTGCCATTTCCCTCTCCAGGGGGTCTTCCCGACCCAGGGACTGAATCCACATCTCTGCACTGGCAGGCAAATTCCGTACCACCGAGCCACCAGGGAAGCCCAGCAAACACTAATATATATGTGTTAGAGAGTGGCGGTATTTTACAGGAAACACTGAAAACAAAAACCCAACTTTTTTTCAAGAATTTTCAATTTATTAAAATATGCTTGTCAAAAATTATAGATACATATTCCCGTATTTAGTATCAACAAAATTGGAAACCATAAGGAGAAAAAGGTAAGGAAATGCTTGTTTTAGGGTTCTTATTCCTACGGTATATACTCTTAAACATAAGAGACTCCAAGGGTGAACCCTGATGCAGTTTTGAAAGTTAGCCAATAAAGGATGTTCAAAGTTGAACTAACCTTTGATGATTTTTCCTAAATAAACTGAAGGGAGAGAAGTCTAAGAGGAGATTAAGGGCACATAGTCACACAGCTAATGATTGAGAAGAGAGCTGTGAAAGTGAAATACCAGAAGGAGGAAAAGCCAAGTGATCCTGATTGATGATTCTGCAGGGAAGCATGTGGCTCAGGCCATCTGTGACCCACATAAAGGGGACAGGCCGCACGGCTGCCTTCAGGGGGCCGGCTCGGAAGGCGACAAGAAGGGCAAAAGAGATCCCGGGAGGATG
The DNA here is from genome assembly GCF_001704415.2 of Capra hircus. Classification (NCBI taxonomy): domain Eukaryota; kingdom Metazoa; phylum Chordata; class Mammalia; order Artiodactyla; family Bovidae; genus Capra; species Capra hircus. Next base: position 3,771,342 of record NC_030831.1, on the reverse strand, counting down.
CGGGGTTTTTAGTTAATTTTGGTCAACCTTAAACCATTTTTAGAACTGAAATTTCCTCACAGCTGAATGGAATTTAAGCGCTGTGAAGAGATAGCCACACTTACCTCAGATCATGTTGTGAATCTGTGTGTTGGTTCTTCAGCCAGTAATCCAGTGAGATTCTCTCATTCAAAGTCCTTAGTAAGGAGGTTACTAGAACTTTCTACAACTTTCAGTTTTGTAAAACATTGTAAAGACCTGATTTTCATTATAAAACAAGGGATAAGGGGATAGCTTATTTTTTGGCTCATTATAGTAAGGATTATTGATATCGAAAAAAATGTGAAATGAAGAAAACTTTGTATTCTTACTTAATTTCTTTTATTTCTTGATCAACTCTTTTGTTTGATATTTTAAAAAGTGAGAAAATTCTACTTTATAATTTTATTATACATCTAAATCATTTCAGAAACAAAACGAAGCATGGTGAATCTGGAAATTTAAGTGAATTCTAACTATTAGAGTAGGTTACTGATGACTCGGTGGGTTTTGGCCAGAGACACCTGGGAGCCCACAGGTGCCTATTCTGTTGGGACTGTCCTTTGTGACTTTTGTTTGCAAATGGAATTTAAGTTGTCTTGGTGGCAGCACTGATGACTCTTTTCTCCGGTGTAAGTGGATTAGGATACCCCTCACCCCCAGGGCCAGTAGTCAGTATTTTCAAGGCTTTTGGTTGATCTTGCTGATATGACCTTTGTAGGTCATATCAGTGTGGAAAACTGAGCCCACATGAGGATTTGTTCATGTGGTTTGTGTGTGGATGTTTGCAGGATATTTCCAGGACAGGAAGAATGGTGTGCTCAATTTCGTTAACAAGTTACTCAGATCCAGCTCTGAGTCAATGGTTTCAATGAACATTGTAGCCTCTGCTTCAGTTTTTCTTGTAGGCGCTAGATCAGAAAGTGTAACAAAGTAAATAAATATAAACTTGGTAAATATTTTATATTTTGTACTATGTATCTCCAAGTAATGAAACTATGGTCATCAGAAAGGTATCAGCAAGAATTGTTTATACACATAATGACATCTTTTTTCTCTCTCCCATTTCTGAAATGGCAGACTTTATTTACCAGGAGCACTATCCCTTTCCAAATTGCATGAAAGTGGGAAGGTCTTGGACTGAATTTAGGAGACCTGATTCACATTTCTCATGTGCTGTTTAACAGCTGTGTGTGCTTGACAAATCCTCTGTAGCATGTGCATGAATGTTAGATGGTCTTCAAAGATGCTGGTACTGTACCCTCCAGGCTGGAAATTCTGTATCATAGGTTTGCCATTAACACACGACTGGATTGGATTCCTGCAGTGACGCATAAGATCAGCTAGTGCATATTCAGCTGTAACACTTTACTTTCTCTGTTCTTGGAATGTTTCATTATGTATTTTTTGGCCCTAAAGAAGATGATCATTACTTCTAGATTGACTTTAGGCAGATTTCTTTGCTTTTCCACTCACAGTGTCCCTCTCTAAGTGTTTACTTGGTAGAGTGCTGTGGAGTTACGTGAGGCCCCATGAGGAAGGCTCTGAGAGAGTGCTCAGAGTGAGAGAGTGTGTGTGTTCTTGCCCAGGGGCGGTGATCGGCTGCGGGGGCAGAGGAGAGTGACAGGAAGATGGGTGGAAGCATGAGGGTGGTTGGGTGGGGCTGTAGGAGTGGTCGATCTTCTGTGTTAAGAAGGCAGCAGGGAGCAAAGCAGAATAGCAGAGATGCCAGGCTCCTCTGGACTCCCCCTCCCCCTTAAGTCTTTAGTACGTCCCCAAGTGATACCGGGAACCTACTGAGCTGATCAGCCTCCCAACTAGGTGGTCCTGAGGAAGAGATCATGGAGGTGATGTGAAATCTCAGCATGTTTAACATGTCTTCTTGGGAAAATACGTGCTAATTTCCAAAGAGAATAGTAAGAATGAAACCTGCTGTTTGAAGAGGCCTATTTATGAACTGTGGAATATTGAAAAGTTGGTTGTGTGGCATCTCATTTCCATTTAGTACATACAAGATAAACAATAAAAAACATTTAATTTTTCTGTTCTTGGGATATTTTATTAATGAGTATGTATTTTTTGTCCCCAAAGAGGATGATCATTATAGAAGAAAATCTTTTGTGGATCAAGTAATGCATTAAAATTAGAGGGAAAAGTATTCACATCCCTGAAATTATACTTGGAGCTATATAATAGGTATTAGATGAAGTGAGTTGTTCCTTCGATAGTGCCTCTTTGGTTGGAAGTCAGAGAATAGTGAATTTTTAAGTGAACACCACAAATATCTAGTATTTTTGCTTCTTTTACTTAAAGGAACAAATCTGTTTGTGCTTTCTAATATTTTAATCAAAACTTATCAAGATGTGTTTATTTAAAACTCTTAATCTCGTCTTTAGTGGACAGAGTTCACGGTTACCCAGTTTCCCTCTTCCTTTGATGTGTTTCTTCCATAGTTCTCTGGAGTCCCTTCCTCTGGAACCTTAGTAAGTCGCTCTTACGCTGATGGTCATGATGCCGTTTTCACCCACGCTTCTCTGTTTTCTGCCCAAGAATTTCATCCTTTCCCCCTGTCTTACCCTGCATGCCAGCATTCCATTGCTTGTACCCTACCCTAGGGTAGATGAACCTGATGCTGGGGTCTAATGTATGAACTTAGTGACAATTTTGGCTTTGTTAAATGTAGAAATTTGACTGAGCCTATATCTTTATGATTTAGACATTATTCCTTGGTTTCTATCCAAACATATGTAGCCTGATGCATTCAGTTCCTTGAGGGTTTTGCTCAAGGGCCCTTCTGCTGGGAGGGGTTTCTGTGAGCACTCAGAATAGCACCGCCACCACGCCGTCCTGCAAGCAGGACCCGTGCGGCTCTGTGGGCCCTGCCGTGCCGCCTGCCTGCCGCTAGAGATGTTATTTAAACCACAGGTCATCGACACAGTTTTTAACAGACAGAGAGTATGTATTATAATAAAAATGTTAACCTGATACAAAAATTAATTATACTTTTTTGTGACTGAGCATGACAATTGGAGATATGTCCTAAATGGCTCCATGTTTAAATGTTACGCTTCTTATATGTACTGAATTGAGATATTTCACATCATAAGGGAACATTGAGGAGTGAGGCCCACCTGAGTGTGACCGGATCGCAAGGGCGCCAGGCTCTGTGCGAGGTGTGGTGTGCGGCAATTGGTCCTGGTGACCAAGATTAATGAAACTCAGATGGGTTTTAATTAGTGCAGCTGCAGTCATCAATTATCTGCTGAACACAAATATTGTTATATTTGGGAAATTCTTGATTTATTTTATTCCACTGGCCAGCAGATTTAGATGAATGAGTTCTCATCATAAACATTCTGAGAAAAATCGCCGGAGGCCACAGTTTATTATTTAGGACACAATCAGCAAGAGTGAACAATACAGAACAGAATGCTGAGAAGTGCTCTCAGCATTAATTTGGAAATTTTGCTGAAATGTATGGCTTGTACAGGTTGTCAGAAACATCAGGGCATCCTCAACAAAATTCAGAGCAGGCTATCAAGAAGGGAACATGCAGCTGTCTTACACAGCCCAGGAGACCGTCCCTAATGGGTGTCAGTGCGCACGCGCTGCAGACAGGTGCCCACCACATCGCCCTCCACGGGGCATCTGCCAACACAGGCCGGGCGGCCGACCACCCTAGTGCCAGAGAACAGGAGCAGGCAGCACCTCCTGAGCGCGAAGACATCTGTGTTAATCCATGAACATACACTCACGCTTCTTTGTGGTGGGCTGTATTAATGTTTTAGCATAATGCCGTAGTGGCTTAGTGGTAAAGAATCTGCCTGCAATGCAGGAGACATGGGTTCAGTCCCTGGGTCAGGAAGATCCCCTGGAGAAGGAAATGGCATCCCACTCTAGTGTTCTGGAGAAGGAAATGGCAACCCACTCTAGTGTTCGTGCCTGGGAAATCCCATGGACACAGGAGCCTGGAGAGCTGCAGTCTGTAGTGTTGCAAAGACTTGGACATGACTGACATGACTGAGCATGCATGCACAGATGAAATGTTTAGCCTTGGATTAAGCAGGTACAAGAAAGAGCAGTCTAACTTTTGAATGAAGGGAATATATTACATGGCTGTTTTTACATTGGCAGTGAGATGCATAAACAAAGATACTTTTAATATTTCTAAGTTAAATCTTGAATTATTATTAGAATGAAAACTATTTTAAAAATTCATGTAAATTTTGTATATTGAATATAGTAGTAGTATTTCTGAACATTTTTTTCCATCAGACTTTGTAATTGCTGAACTCTGTAATTTAGTGAGACTGCCTAATACATAGTATCCAAATAATCAGTAAACATCAAATATCATTTCACTATTTAACTTCACAGTATGAAATCTCTGTCACATTCTTATTCAAAGGAGTAGGACAAGGAAGGGAGTGTATCTGGCTTACATACTTGTCTAAACTGCAGAGTATAATGTGGTAGCCAGGATAGCTATTCTAAAAATGTCATATGAGTCATAACCAAGGCCTTATAACAAATCCATTGCAAGTAATTTTTAAAGGTCTTATGACATGGTGTTCAGTTTGTGTTAAGATCTGAAATACATTCATTAACATGTATCTTATATTCTGAGTCTTATATTAGGTACAAGACTTCTGTTTCTTCTATTACAATTTTGTGGTCAACTGATGGATTAGTCAAATTTCTTAATATCACAATGTGATCTGAATTATGTTTCCTTAAGGGAATAAAAAGGTGTGGCCCCTTTCCAAGTGTGGTCATGTTGGTGGGTGTTTGTTCCTACAGGGGAGACCCACTTTTGCCCTGAGGGAGGTAGGAGACCTCAGAAGCTTGCACTGTTTGTACACTAGATCAATGTGACTGCGCTCACAGCTGAATTGTGCGAGGGTGCCCAGTAATGCTCCGGGCTCATTAGCTGTTGTCTTCGTATGTGGCCTTCATGTTTTATAGAGTAAATCATAGAAAGCTTTCTGTTTTCCAATTAACAGATGAAGGAGCTTTTGTTCATTGAACCAAGGTGCTTGAGAGGAAATTTTATTTCTTATTCATTAAATTATATGTGATTCTTAGATTTTTACCAACAAGAAACAGATTCTCTGAACAGATATGCCTACCTGACCCAAGAAGTCTTGAGAAATGGGCCAGAGTTGTCTTCTTAACATAATCAGACTTTGCTATTGATTTTTATTGTATTCTTTTTCATAAGTTTTAAAGAACTTAAATCAGAAGTGGACTTCTGATCTTAACATTGGACATTAAGGGTAACATATCTCCTTCATTTTTAACAGTATGAATCCCTTCTTCTCTCTGGTTCTGAAAACCACATGCACTTTTGCATATATGGTGTCAGAAATCAAGAATAGTGATAGACCCTGCCACTCCTGTGGCCTCCATGTGGTGTGGGACTCTGAGCACGCACTTTTCCTTTCTCTGGAGGTGACTGCTGTCCTGATTTTTGTTAGTCATATTGAACATAGAATATCTATATATTAACAGTTTATAGAAATATTCTTTCTTAGGTTTTTAAAATTCTAAGTCAATATTATTTTCTAGTCTGTAGAAGACCTAACAATATGTCTTAAACTACTGTATGTCTATCTTAGAAGCTTACTTTGTATATTTAAATATGCTTGTGAAGTATCCAATTATCTATAGGTTTTTTTCCTAAGTGTGTTTGTTGCTCTATTCTGTGGAATAGGATACATTATACGGGAACTTTTATTCCAGTAGAACATTATTAATTTGAAAATATGTAACTTTATCATGCCAAAATTATCCATCTATGTAGCTGCTTATTGCTGACTCCTAATAATAAAATAAGATGCATGTTTAAACAGTTTTTTGAAAATACAGGTAGCATAGTTTAAACATGAATAATCAGAAAAGCTTTGGTCTTTTGAATGTATCATATTTGATTTTTTGAGCAATTTTGTTTCTTTGTTTTTATATTCCAAAAAGCCATAATGGTAATATTACCATTGCTTTTAGGATTTTATAAATTTGGACATAATTTATAAGAATAAAATATGCTGATATTTAATATGTATAAATTACCATAGTTTTGCAGTTTTAATCTTTGGGGATTGTACGATCGTACCATAAGTTTCTCACAAGTTGTGATGGATTTTGTAAAAATATCAAATATTTTCCAGCATGATGGTGTTCCGTATAAGGAATATAACCTAGTGTAAGTTAGCTGTGTTTATTTGAAGCTTCTCTTCTTTCTGTTAAGGATAGCTGCGAGCTGGAAGGTGGGAGCACACAAGAGCAGGAGGCGATTTGGGGATGGAAGTTAGGCTTTGCGTTTCTGCTTTCTCCCATCCAGTTCAGCTGATACACACCTCACCCTGAACTGCCGTATTATCACTTTGTCACAGGCTGTGACAACACCCCTAACAATAAGAGTCTTCTCTTTTGTTTATAACACTTAAATGTCTTGGCGATTAGAACTTTTTCCTTTCTTCTCTGAATAAAATTGTTTTGTGCTGACTTTTTTTATTCCAGTGAGGAGAAAGAAATAAAAGCAACCCTATTTCCTATTACAAATTATCATAAATATTGGAGATGCAGATTTTTCTTAGATCATTAGCATATCATGCTGCGACCCATACCAGAATGTACCATTAACAAAGCCGCCTTCATGTAATTAATGTAAATAATATGGAACTACAGCTTGAGTTACCCAGTCAGCCTTGGCGAAAAGCATTTGTCATAACGCATCATCTAAGGAGCCCGGCCTCAATTCAAATTAAACTTCATGGGTTTGCCCCTTTATTTTTTCCCCTCATGCTATAAATTTCTGTGAAACATTTATGACTATAAATTTCGTTGAAACACCTATATAGGAGAAGAAAGCAATCCAGTAAGCTGAAATTAAAATTTTATTATTTACTGTGCTTCTGCTGGTGAGGGCAATTAGTATCTTCATAAAGTCGGAGATGGAGGTGCAGGAAATGCAGCGGAGGGCCTCCTCCTCCCCCAGAAGTGCTTTCTGTCCTCTGCAGCTGCCAGCACATCTAAAGTATGGTTTCTGTCTGCCATGTGCTCCTATTGCCCTCTGACTCCAAAACACAGAGGAGCATTGTAAATTTTTCATGAAGAGGCTTCAGTCTGTAAAACAGCAAACAGGAATAATGTTTTAAATGCAATCATTGTCAAGTTTGAACAATGTAATTTATCAAGAGAGCAGTTTGTACTATATAATAAGTTTCATATATTAATACAATTTTTCATCTGATGTCAGCCTTCTGATTTATGAATAGCCCATGATCTAAGGTGATCATTGAATTATAATTCAAGTAATAAGAGGCCAGGGACAAGACGCTGGAACTGCTCCCCTGCATTAGCTTGCATGCCACCAAGCCAATTTACTAAACAACCGTGGGCTAAATGATACAGTTTTTCTAATTCAAAGAAGGCACTCGTTAATTAGATAAAGGCTAAAGCTCTCATTATTTTTAAATGATTTAAGAACGAGTAAAGATCTTACAGCTTATACTGCGGCTCTAATAGTTCTCTGCTTACTGCCTTGTAATAAGAGTATTAAAGACAGATGGGCCAGGCCGATTTAAACCAATTACGGCATTTCTTGTATACCAGGAGCAATGACTGTTCACAGGCACATCAGATGCGAATATTCGACACGTTTCAGATGGCTGAAACACCACTGATTAATGTGATTTATGAATAAGTTGTTTCCTTCTGCTAATTTTTAGGGAATAATCACATTTCCGGACTATATTTAGTAGTTCTTGAGGCTTATTTCATATTCCTCAGTAACACTTACAAGTGTTTTGTAGATATTTAGCTTTCTTATTTACCTAAGTAAAGAAAAAAATAAACTTTTTTTTCAGTTCTGTTTATTGAGCCACTGTTAGGTGCTGGGCGGGGCCTGATGGCGTCAGTGCTCATTGGGTGAGTTTCCTTTTAATTATCTTGATTCCTGTGATAAGAAATTAATACCAAATTCTAGAGAAAAATCGAGGATTGTCAGTCAGTAGTTAAAAAGAAAATAGGCTACATGTGACATTCTCACGTATTTGTAAGGCTGTAAATTTGCTTTGCAGTCAATGTCACGTTTTGGAATTATATAAAAATTAAGAATTGATACAGTGGCTTTTGTTTTGTGAAAATTAGTGAACTGCTGAGTTCTTGAGTGCATTGTGTATGTGCTTTTGCTGACTGATTATGTTTACTAGTATTTCACGTTGGTGGCTGGTTCATCGCACGGCCTCTGCTCTCCAGCCGTTAGTGTCCTCGGACGCGTGGTGCTTGTGGTGCTGGCTTTTCCCTCCCTTTCTCTCCGCATCCCTCCATGCCTATCTTCTTCCTGTCCTTCATTCCGGAAGTGATGAAAAGCATCCACTTTGTGTCGCCCACTTGTCCATAAATGTTTTCCATTGCTTACTCACAATGTAAATGTCCTATGACACCTTAAATATCTTTAGCTTAGCTTTTTTTTTTCTTTTTAATCTCCTCTCATTTATAGTTTCCCATTTTTGTTATTACAGTGGTGAGCTTCAAATTTAGCTAATTTTATTTGTAGAAACATTGCCTTGTGTAGCAAAGGTAGCTATACCACCTACCTTGGAAAAGTAGCTCTTGGTTGATTTTGCAGTGTAGTTTGAACCTGGCAGTCCCTCTGTAGATGTGTTTGACTTAAATCGATACAGCCTTTGAGAGACTGGCATTATTAGTATATGTTGTTTCTTACCTTCAGGTCTGTGTGGGGACAGTCACAACCAGCTGCTCTGAACTCTTACAAATAGCATTGTGCTAGTTCTTTTTATCCTTCTTTAATCACCTTTCATTTTTCTTGTCTCACCCCAATTTTAAATAAGTTACTTCAGAGTTGTTGGGCATATGAATGCAGTGAAAAATACAGTAGATAACTATGTACATATAAAGGAAAATTGCATACATAAGAGATTCAAATTGTTCTATGTTTCTTCTTTGTTGCCCCCTTTTTCCATCTTTTAAAAAAAAAATTTCCTCATCTGAGCAGCAACGAGATATGTTATTAATGGACCCTGAGTTGAACAAAGTATTTGTTACAGTAACTTTTGACCTGCTTAATAAGTACTCACGCTGTGTAGCAGAGTTTTTATTGTACTCTGCAGTGTACAGTTATGAAGTGTGGTACATAATAAAATAAAAGCAATAATGTTGATATTTCTGAGGGATCCATCAGAGCTGACCTGCAGCAACATATTTCATCTGGTTTGTCTGGGTATGAATGTTTGAAAGTTATGGCTGAAATTACTAGAGACAATATTGTGTTTATGACTTCTGATTATTTACCGTTGTAAGGAACCTCACCCTTTGTGATTCCCAAAACTATTTCTGTGACAGTTCATTAGTGTTGGTGTCAAGAAACAGATGAAAAAGAGAAAATACACTTAGTATTAGGCAATAAGACGTTTTAAGCTAAATGTCGGTATTTAATGTGTAAGAGTGTAAAAAGCTCATGTGGAAGGAAAGAGTACACATTTTTGTAGTTTTAGGTAGGCTCTTTTTATGTGTGTATTATTCAGGCCCATGCTTCATGAAATAATTAATGTGGCTTGAGATGGTTTTTTTTAGGAGGCAAACAAAACAAAACAGAAAGATTAAGGAGGAAGTATCTCTTTTCACTAGAAGAGTATAGGATGGATTTCACAGATAATCGTCCTGAAAATGAGAGCTGTTTAATATTGGAAAAGATGGCCATTTGAATCTAAAAAATACATTTATCTGTAAAAAGACAAATTGCTACCTTGAAATATAATTTGTGTTTGCTTGTCTCTCTTCCTTATCAGATTGTATGTACCTTGAGGATGGAGGCCTGGGTCCTATTTATCTCTGTGTTTCCAGAACACAGGACGGGATCTGGCCCATAGCGGATGTTCAAGAGACATTTAACAGTGGAGATATTAATACCTGATTTTTTCTCCTTGTAACAGCTCCCATATAGTGTGAGACCAAGGGAGAAAATTAAGAAAGACCTGGTTTCCTGACAATAAAATTAAGATACTCAATACTGCCTTTCAAATGAATACTGCCTCATTTTATCCTTATTGAAAAGAAATTCATCCATCTTGATCAGCCAGCCCACTTTTGAATGGAAAACTCATAGCTTTATATTTTGAAGAAATATGTAATTATTAATAATCAGTGTTTAACTCAGGGTAGTTTGTAAGTGAGCTTCTAGTAGGCTGTAGGACCTTGGTGATACCACTACTATGTTTTATTGCTGCTGCTGCTGTAGTATTAACAGTATTGCTTAGCAGAACAAAGTAAAGGACCTCATAGCATCTATACAGACACCGTCTGCTCATAAATATTTTTGACTACCATTTTTGTTGCTGTCAAAGTAAGTTTTAAGCCATATTTTCACTCATCAACATTCACTAGAGTGTTGATTGGTAAGTTTTCTTTGGAGTATTGTGATGGGGATAGGAAAGGTGTCAACTAGTTGTCAGTTACTTTTTAAACATTTCATTGAGCTCAGTGCTATGGTTTCATATGGCCATTCTGAGAAGTCTTTGGTGTTTCAGTACCTTGCTGGAATGATTTTCAAAAATTCATTAAAAAAATATGACAATTGTAAAAATAAAAATGGGTAACGTTTTTGTGTGATCATGCCTCATATTTAACTTTATAAATAAAGCCATTAGCTCTAAAGAAGTCATGATATGCTTCTGAATTATTTCAAAGGTAATACTGTGGACCCCCCCACACACACACGAGTGTGTTGACATGATTCATCCTTCAGTACCTGCCTCAGGAGCAGTCATCAAAAGTATTGGGTTGGCCAAAAGTTTTCTAATTGTCTTTTCTCTCTCTGTTGCATCCCCCACGTTTGATATGACCCGGAAGCAGGTGGTGAGAAAACCTGATTGGGCCTCCAGGAAGTGCTCTGATGTTCATCAGCCTCATGTGCAAGACAGAAAAGCTGATAGTCCAAAATTGCTCTTTAAACTAAGACAGACTGTCAGTCTTCAGGAATGGTGGGGAATGGCCTATTTATGTAATCAGATACTAACCCTGGGAGGGAGCTGTCAGGCACATGCTTGTTGTGTAAGCAGCAGGCAAACTGTGCTTTATCTGACAGACAGTGTGTAAATCTGTCCATGCAAAACCCCAAATGTTTAGTTTGCTCCTAGTCACTGTAATAATCTGCTTATTTTCCTCTGCTCGAGCAATGACATCACTTGGCAGAATGTGCTGCAGACATAAGTCCCAGATAAGGCTGCGTTAGTGTCAGTCAGTCATTCCTTGATTGGCAAGAAGATAAATAGGAATTTACTAGAGGTTTGCTTTCAGCTAGAAGAATAGGCAATGTGTTCTGGACAGGAATAACTTTATTTAGCGTGGTTATTTTACATCTTGAGGAAATGGACAGCAAGCATCATGTCTAATTATAGTTTCTAGACTAAGCAGCGGACCGTATCAATAACTATTGAGTAGCTGTGTCCACAGGGAATCTGGTTTGTTAAGATGCCTTTACTTTACTTACTATATATATATACCTATATATATGTATTTATTTCATTAACTTTGGCATATGTTATGTTCAGCACCCTTTAGCTTTTCATTTTAACAACAGCTTTTTATTATTTTATTTGCTGAGTGTGAATAGTAATGACTTTATAAATGTGAGTATTTAAGAATCTGTAAACTAAATCCTATTTTTGAGGAAAAATGGAACTGAATGGAATCTGAATTTTTAATCTTTTTTTAAAATTCATTTTCAATTGGAGGACAATTATTTTACAATATTGTGTTGGTTTCTGCCATAAATAAATCAGTTTTATATAAATAAAACTACAGAGTAACTTCAAAAAATCTGAATTTATGAGTTGACACTCAGAGAGTTAGAAGTGAATTCACTGTTCTCATATATTTGTTCACGGAAAACAGTGTGCCTTCCCATGATGTCTAGATTATAGCAAGTGTTAAATGTGAGTAACATTTTCCTTGATATTCGCTCTTTGGCTAAGCAATGAAACTAGGAATTTTCTTTAAAATTTCTTTGAGATTATTCAGCCTCTTCAAATAGTCATTCAAATCTTAGTTTGATTTTAGCAAATAAATGGTTTCTCTTCTAATTGTAAATGACTGGGGACAGTCTTGGTTGCTTTAAACAAAGAGGACACCTCAGTCCTGGACCATGGTCCTGTGATCAGAACCTTCGCAGGATGCACTTCTGAACTCCCACCCGGGAAGAGAGCAGCAGCTGGGCTGTGTGGCTGAGTGTAGCAGTGGCAACTTGGGCGCCCCCAGGTAGACGCTCTGCTGTCCTGGTGCTGGTGGCCACAGGTGTCTGAGAGTGACCAAAGGCTTCCCTAAGACTTTTGACACCAGCAGTGGGAGGGAAATGGAGAGCCTGCAAAAGCAGACGTGCCCGACACGCTGACACCAGCCCTGAAGGGAGGGGCGCGACCGCGCTTCCCTGTGTGCTGCGGAGCTGTGGGCGCTCTGATTGGGTTGGTTGCCCAGGTACCAGAGTTCATGTATTTAGCCTTTTGGTAGTTCATGGTAGTAGCTTCACATGATTGCATTCAGATTGGTTTTATCAGCTGTCAAAATCAAATAGCCCACACTTAAAGAGTTTGATCACTGAATTCTTTAATTCTGCCTTTTTATGTCTCTTCCTCAGTCACCAACTCTGTCCACAATATTAATCCCTGGTCAGGTCTATGTAAACTCAGGTACAAGTTAAAATTCCTTCAGTGGTCTTGTATTTCTCGTTTGTTGTTCCCCAGAGAAAATCTTCCTGATGATCGTTTACCCAGGCTTTTATTTGCAGTGCTGCTTCTTCTGGCTCTCGGTTCTCTATTGCATCCTCTTTTGAAGAATAGTAGGTACCAGTAATAAATATAAACTTGCCTATTATGAACAATGGTCTCTATATTTGGAAATGGATGCACAGTCTCTGGATGGTCCAGAACATGGTTTGTAGACATGAGGACACATGTCTTTCCCATCTTTGAGTAGCTTTCCTTTAGTTCCTAGCTCATAGGCACGTTTGTGTGAATATCACTTACATTCCCACGGAATGCTTTATCTCTGTCCTCTGCTTATCTGTGGTGTCTCTTTATATTCCTCTTTTTATTGTTAGGTTTTCATTCTTGTTCTCTCAGTTTTGGTCAAGAACTTTCCATTCAGTCACTGATCACCTGCTCTGTATAAAGCATTGTGTGTGTGTTCAGTTATTCAGTCATTTCCAACTCTTTGCGACCCCATGGACTGTACCTGCCAGGCTCCTCTGTCCATGGAATTTCCCAGGCAAGAGTACTGGAGTGGGTTGCCACTTCCTCCTCCAGAGAATCATCCCAGCCCAAGGATCGAACCTGTGTTTCCTGCATTGGCAGGTGGATTCTTCACCACTGAGCCACCTGGGAAGCCCAGTGTTCTCGACTCTTTCACTGTTATTACTGTTTCCTTCTCCTACTTGTGTTTCTGGTTTTGTATTACTATAAAGCATCGTTTATTAGACTGTTGCTTTCTGTTGTTTTTCTGTCTTTGACAAATTAAAGAATAGAGATCTCAAGCCTCTGTCTTCTGGAAGTCAGGCCCTTTTGTTCAGTGGACACTTACCTCACATGTAGACTGCCTCTAGCCCCACAGATGGGAAGCCAGGGCCTTTCAGGACAGAGAATCAACTGTGATGGCTGGTTGATCCCAGCTAGATACATGCCGCTCTCATCCTCAGAACCTTTTTCCTAACCTGGAGGGGACAGCCTTTGGTAGCACCACTTCATGACTTTGGGAACACATCCTTAGGACCTCACTCAGTGGAAATTTGATTGAAATTAGAATTACAGGGTTTTATTGTTGGCGCATATTTTGGCAGTATTTTCTTTGCACTCCAGTGCACCTGACATGTATAGAAATTCAGGCTTAGAGAACAGCCAAGGCACTGGCGTCTCAGTCGTGTTGATGTCAGTGTGGCTGTTTGTTTCACCGCAGTGGCATGGTTTCCTGCAGGCAGCTTGTTTGCAGTTTTAAACATGTCGTTGGGAGTGTCATTTATCAGAATACTTCTTGCCATGTTTTGAGCCTTCAGTAAAATTTAGTTCTGTAAGATTATAAAATTTTATAAATGTTTCTTGATACATCATTTCTTGCCCTTATCACTGTAAAAGAGATCAAGAAGATGAAAATCTAATGTCCCTGAATCGTTTGGAGTTTTAGGGAATGTAGGTAAATGGAAGTGGTAAGCAATTCAAAAGTCCATGTGGGTGAGGTGGTACGGAGTCAACTTTTGAATGGCAAACAAGCCACAACAGGATCAGGGCTCTTGTGTAACAGAAGTAAATCAAAAAATTAGCATAGATCTTTAGTGAGAATTGGCTTGACAGTCACAAAAATGTGAAAATATCTTCATTATTGAATACCTAGAACCATCTCTTCCAAATACCTAGAACCATCTCTTCCAGAACTGCGATTATGTGGTTACTCGTGACAAACAGAGGATTCTTTAATTGCAGTGAAGAGTATCTGTGATTAGCTGTCAGCTCTATGGCATTCAGAGTGTAGGGTTATAAAATCAATTAGCACTGATGTCTGACCTATCTGAATATAAATATAGTGAGGTTTTTGATTACAAAAATTGAGGGGAAAAGTGTCTTTTTCTTTATAGATCTGATTTTATACTGCCTCAGTAAATATTTCACCTGTTTCTCTCTGCAACACTCTGATTTTTTCAGCTGTGTAACACTGTATGTGAGTATGGCATAGAAAAGCCAGTGGTGGATAAAATCAGTGATTCTTTTAAGTTTAACTTAAAAATTTCTTTTTGCTAACCTCCTTGTATTCAGTTATCCTCCTAAAATTGTGTTTGCTTATCCATATATATTTTTACAGTGGAATGTGTGTTGGTAGATATTTGCAGTGCAGTAATATGTAAGGTGCTGAGTAGAAGTTCCCTTTTCCCTGGTTGATGCTTTTCCTCTTCCTCTGGGCTCCCTCAGCCAAGTCCCACTTCCTGCCCAGGATTACTGCTATTCACAGGGACTCTGTCCTTATGGTTTCTGTTTGTTCATACATGTGTGTGTGTCTGCGTGTGTCTGTGTGTGTATTTTTTGATGCATTGCATATTAAAATGAAGTTTTATAAATTTTGTTCTTTTATAATATTAAATTAATTTGTTATTTGAGCACTTATCCACTAGGTAACTACTCTGTGGTAAGCCCTATATTGAGCCCTGAAAAGTGTGAAAGTGTTAGTCTCTCAGTCCTGTCTGACTCTTTTTGACGCCATGAACTATAGCCCTCCAGGTTCCTTGTCCATGGGGTTCTCTAGATATACTAGAGTGGGTTGTCATGCCCTCCTCCAGGAGATCTTCCTGACCCAGGGATGGAACCTGCATGTCTTAAGTCTTCTGATTTGGCAGGAGGGTTCTTTACCACTAGCGCCACCCAGGAAGCTGGGAAGGGGGTTGATTTTCTATAGGAGATAATGGGGAGCCTCAGAGAGAAAGTGATGGGTGATCTAGGCCTGACTGAGCAGAGGGGCCCAGCCCCATGAATCTTCTGAGCTGAGGGAAAATCCTCAAATCCTGAAGAGGATTGTGGGGGCGTCGCTGAGAGATGCCAAGAGGCCCCTGTGCTGGGGGCGCTCAAGGTGATGCAGGGTAGGGGAGAGGTGATGGCAGCTCAGGCCACGCCAGGCTCTGGAGGACCCTGAGAGGGCTTGGGGTTTTTCCTTCTGCGAGAGATTGGAGGGTATTTAACAGAGGCCTGGCGTGGTCTGACTCAGGCTTTAGCGGAGCCACTGTCTGCCGTGTGATGTGCAGAGAACAGCCTGCATGGAAGACGTGGGGTGGTGGCAGAGGCTGGGCTCTGTTGGACACTGAGGGGGTGGCGGGTTGGACCCCAGTGGCCACAGCAGGCAGATGGAAGTGTCCGGACTCTGAATCTATCTGAGAAGTGCAGCCTATGGAGGTAGACTGGAGAAGATAAAGAGTCATGGATCATGCTGTGGTTTTGGCCTGGACGGTGGGAAGAGTGAGGTCACATCATTAACTTTAATGATGTGGTTAATGGGCGAAACCACTGTCAGAGCAGGTCCATCAGGGGAGACTGGGGACCAGGTGTAGATGTGTTACCTTTGAGAAGCCTGTTAGCCACCCAGGGGGAACTGTTGAGTGGGCAGTGGAGTCCCAACCAGACTGCAGATATAAATGGATGTCCTTAGAGTACAGACCACCAAAGGTGTGGGGTGGGTCACCAGGCCTCGGGAGGCGAGGAGGAACCCGCTGAGGGGACTGCTGAAATTTACATTCTCAGGTCAAGGGGCATGGCTGTCAGCGTGGGTGTGCGTCAGGCTGCCATGGGTAGGTCAGATCTCGCTCTTGGGCTGCAGTCTGACATGTACTGAAGATGCCAGTGTGCCAGGCTGGGCAGGACGTGGCTAAGTTACAGAACAGGGCACCTGTGGTCCCCGCCTGCTGGGCACCGTCTGTGGGTGCCTGTGCCCACGTGCTGCGTCCCTGAGACTCTGCCGGGGCAACTGGCACTGCTGGACATGTAGTGAGGTCTGACCCTCAGGGCACCTTCATGGGTGCTCCCACTTGGGCAAAAGTCTGCTCGTTAACTGCCTTACATGAAGTAATCTCTTGGACTTTAATTCATGTTCATGTATTTCGGTCTGAAAAAATCTTTAATAAAAAGAGGATAGAGCCATATAAAGAGTTGAGCAGTTTTGTTTTCTGTATATCATAAAGTCTAAGCTAGCAACCTCTTGACTTTCATTTTTATTCCTTCCCAGCCTGTAATTGAAGTCTTTTTTGCTGTTAACCTCATTTTGATGGCTCCAGTTAATTCTGTATTTTAGCTGCCCTAACACTATAGTTATGCCAAGTATAAATGTATTTTATCACCTACATCCTTCCAGTTGTTTTTGCTTATGCACTTAATTATATTAGAAAGAAATTTAATTTAATATTTTGAATGCTGGAAGGTACATAATAAATGATAAGGCTATTCCTTATAGTCTTTTGTTTGAGGTGTTAAAGATTTGAAAAATTAGTATAAATCATCTATATGCAGTGTTTATACATGCCTATCTGAGTTTATCTTTTCAAAATAATATAGAACATATGAGAAGGAGCTGAAGTCCACAACTCTATTTTGTAAAAAGAATTCTATAGCTGTACACATCCAACTTTTTAAGTAAATAGTACTCATGACTACTGAAAGGAAGCTAAATTCTTTGCTTTGTCCTACATTTAGGAGGTTGTTCCCACCCAGATTCACCTCAAATATGTATGTTTTCTGTAGTTTTACTGTTTCATCGCGGGTACGTCATGCCCATTGTGTGGTGGACACGTGTGAGAAACAACAGAGAGATTGCCAGTATTTACTTACTCTTAGTTGAATCATAGTCGCTTTAAGACTCTTTAAGAATTTGTGTTTTATGTTAATCCAATTTTGGCAGTTTCCCTTGAACTTATGATTTAGAAAGGAGCAGGGAAAATTCCTTGCAATACGATATTTCTATGTATCTGAATGTCAGAATATTGTGATTTAAAGCCAGCTGTGATCCACGTCAGACTCGATGGTGCCCACGCTGAATTCATCTGCTGAACGTGCATCGTGTCCTGGTGATGGTCCAGCACACAAAGGCTCCCAGATAGCTACTCTAGAAGTGTACTGTAACTGCTTCTCTGCGGACTGAGGTCTCCGAAAGGGTCAATTTCCTACTGAACTCTGAGATTACTGGGCCATACATCTCAGCCCTTCCAGCTAATCTTACCTTGAGCTCAAATGGTTCCCTAGATCATGCTGACATGCTGGAAGGCCGAGATGATGACAAAGGCCAGGACAATGAAATACCTAAGTTTGGAGAGGCTGCCTTTCTTGCTTCAACAAATCACACGTTCACCGTCAGGGTGGACAGCCCTTTCTAAACCTGGCGAGTATATTCAAATATCTAGAAATTCTATTTGCAAAGTAGACACATGAAGACCTACAGGAGAGAGTGCAAACATGCCATATTTGCTTGTACATAAGGGGCACGGCTCTATTTAACATGGTCTAGTGCTGTGTTTTTCAGAAAAAATACAGTTTTTTAATACATATATCAAAGGTGAATTTAAACTTGTTTGGCAGAAAGAAATATTATTTTGCTCACTTCCATTTAATCCACGGTGTACTTGAGTCCTGTATGAAGTCACATTTTGAATAAATAATGATGGTCCACTGTCCCTCATGTTAATATGCAGAGAACTGTATATGCTGGTGTCAGTTGCTGGTTCTAACAGGGCTGTCATATTAACAGACTGAAGTCTCCTCCGTTAGGAGTATCACCCAAGCACTGCTTCTGATCAGCCTTGTTGTCTTTGGCTTATTAATTTTGTTAAGAAAACTACTCGCCTGATAGTTCTTCCTTGGTGAGTTGGAGCTGGCAGGGATTGCCCTAAGGAATCCAAGCAGGAAAGCATGGCTTTCTTATTATCGCTGTCTTAAACAGTTGGGAAATAATTGGTAATTCTCATGATTCACTATTTATAGAACACCAGTGATCTACACTGTAGTATGAAATGAAGAGATGTCTCATGCTCAGTATTTTTAGAAATATTGACGTGAATACACACCAGGAATAAAAATTACATGGTCCTCCTGAGGCTCTGAGAGGCTGCCCAAGGCCAGACACTTATTAACTTCTCCTTCCCCAGCAGCATGAATATCTGACCCCAAATATTATTTCTGAGTCCATGGCATGGCAGGCCCTGAGCAGCTCTCTTCATGTGAGAGTGCCAGCTTTATTAGTAAGAGGGGATTGGAATCATCTGATGGTTTATCAGATGTCTGATGTTTTTCTACAATGTATATTTGCCCTAGTAAATTTTCATATTATAATGTTAATGAAACATATTTTTTTGGCACAATAGCACCACTGTGCATATATGCTAAGTCACTTCGGTTGTGTCCTACTCTGTGAGACCCCGTGGACTGTAGTCTGCCAGGATGGAGTGGGTTGCCATGCCTTCCTCCAGGGGATCTTCCCCACTCAGGGACTGAACCTACGTTCCTTACGTCTCTTGCATTGGCAGGCAGGTGCGTTACCACTAATGCCACCTTGGTGGCCCCAATACCACAATATAAAGACTGTATTGTGACTTTTATAAATTCCTTACAAATCATTGTTTCTTGGTGAGTAGGACTGTGACAAGTTGTCTGAATTAGGACAGATGTTTTTATTCATACTCAGCTTCCACTAATGTATCAGTTACCATTTAATATTAATGTATTAAAATTAAAAGAAAATAGCTTTAGTGGATTTTGTAGTTGATTTTTAAAATCTGTGCTTTCCTCCTTTCTATAAACCTGTTTGTTCTTATTAGTAAAATTCTATCTTATTTATATTTACCAACCAGTTCATTCTAAAATATTTAATACTGTAACTGGCAACAGTGGCATCAGAAAACCTAGTAAAACTTTTCCCATTGACATGCAACTGGTACCGTCCGAGGTTCTTAGCTCTGAAATAACGTCTTTATAGCGTCCATAGGTGCACAACCTGAAACATAGCTGTTGCTGTTAGCACTGCTGTGCTCTTTATGTGATTGTGTGCAAATGGGTTTATCATAAACCTCAGATGTGCGCATTGTTATGGTAGGTTTTTCCCCAGACACGTACATATTTGTGGCTTGTATACGAGTGTACTGTGTCTTTTTGATCGTGGGTGCTCGTGGAGGATAAAGCCACATTTAGCTCCTTAGAAATATTTAATATAATCAAATTATCTTGAAAAACAAGTAATGAAAGATAGACGATGTGGGCGGTGGGCAGAGGAGAGAAAAAGAATAGACCGGCGTTTCCTTTTGTCATCTCAAAGTCAAATGTCTCCATCTTGTTATCAGGGCCACTTAAATCTGACTCAGCTCAAAGAATGAACTTTATTTCCCCCTTTTGCTCAGCCTGCTCCCCACCCCTCCCAGTACCAGAGTAACTCAGGGTTCGCACACTCCACCTCACCCACCTCGGCCCGCGCCTCCTCCAGGCTTCTCACTGCTGGCCACCTCTCTTACTGAAGTCCACTCACTCTTTGACGTTCACCTGAAGCCCTGTGTCAACCATGAAGCCTTTCCATCTGTTTCAATCTATACTCACCCATGCTTTTCTAAACATCTTTTTACAAAGCTTTTTCCAAAGTCCCACACACTGGGGTGCACTTGTGTTTCAGTGACATGAGCATTGACCACTGAGTCGTAGGCTCCCTTTGGGGAGGTGTATGTATCGTCCATTCATTTAAAGGTCTGCACATAGCATGAATCACTGCTGGACACACAGTAGGTTCCAACACATACCTCATTTTTATTGATCAGTTGAAGCAGAAGTAGCTCAACTATTACAATTTGCAGATTGTTGGGCTTGTGTTATAAATGTGTAAAGACCGAAACATTAGTCAAGATGTTTGGGATGAAGGTATAAATAGAGAATGAAATGCATTTTGTCATTTTAGCTCAAATTATTTATATCAGCAAGAGCACTACTTTAAAAGAAATTCTTTTTATTTGGTCTTTAAACAGTAGTATTCGTCCTTTATTTATAACTACTATTGTAACCTTCCTTGGGTAAATCCAGTGTTTTCTCACCTAACCTGAAGCGATAAAATTTCATTTAGTCCAGACTGGAGGATTGTGGCAATTTAATATATGTTTTGTTCTCTAGGACTTGACTTCTATGGTTAGTTAAAATTGTTTCAACTTTGCAGGCCCTCCAGCTCTGCAGCACACTTGAAAGGGGTGGTTTGAAGAGGACGGGGCGGCCTGCCCTGAATGGGCCTCACATGCGGTGTAATTCCTTCCACCTGTGCTCCTCATGCTGGCGTTTGAAAGCCCTGCAGGAAACACAGACTGGTTTAGGACTAAACCACTTCTTAAACCCTGAGAAGCGGGCTTAGTGGACCTTTGTTTGCCAGCAGTGCTTGATTCAGATCCTTCTACCCTGGACTGATCAGGGTGCTTTGCGGGGGGCCGGCGGGGGGAATGAGTGGGAAGATGCTACCCCCATCTCAGCCAGGGACTGGCTGCTGACCGTCTGCAGGCCAGATCAGGCCCCCCCCGCCTGTTTTCATAAGTAAAGTTTTATTGGAACACAGCCACACTCCTTTGTTTATGTACGGTCCATGGCTACTCCTGGGCCGCAAAGGCTGAGTTGAGAAGTTGCATCAAAGACCTGATGGCCCACCAAGTAGAAAATGTTGTTGAGTTGCTCAGTCATTCTGACTCTTTGCGACGCTATGGACTGTAGCCCGCCAGGCTCCTCTGTCCATGGGATTTCCCAGGCAAGAATCCTGGATTGGGATGCCATTCCCTTCTAGGGGAGCTTCCTGACCCAGGGATGGAACCTGCATCTCTTGCATTGACAGGCAGATTCTTTACCACCGCACTGCCTGGGAAGCCCCAAGTAGAAAATATTGACTGTCTTTAATAAGGAGATTTCCTGACCCCTGTTGTGCTGGGAGGATTGGTCACAGGTAGTGAAACGGGGACAGTTCCAGCCAAATTTAATAGGACGGTTTGGGGTAAACCAGAGTTGATGGTCTCCCTGACAAAGAAAAATTTCATGGGAATGAGATTTTGAAGGACGCGTTCAGTCTTGAGGGCATGGCTTTTGTAATCCTTGAATGTTTTTCCCTGGAATGAGTCATTCTCTGGGTTCATAGTAGACAAAGGCAACCTGGGATTAATATTCTACCAAAGGCTCCTCCTAGAAGTAATTTTGACTTACAGTAATATGTTTTCTGGCCCTTTTCAGGTCTTTTTAAAGCTTTTCAACCTTTGGAAAGAACCAAAAATGCCAGAAAAACATATTTCACAGCTTTTAGAATCTGAATGATATCTTAAAATGTTTTAAAAGGACAGACTTCAGCAAGAACAAGGTTAAATTTCTTTTCCAACTAGTTAACAATGAGCTTGCCTGTTAATTAGGCTAATTATCACCTGTTCAGGGCAAAAATGCACTCAGGACCCGTGGCTTAAGTGGCAGGCTCCCGCGTGTGCTGTATAAAAGCCCTCACAGCAAGTCTCCAGCTTTTCTCTGTAAGGCACACTTGAGCCTGAAGAGCTGAATTCAGTCAATGGAGCCTTTCTAATCTCAGGTCTTTGTGGCTTCTTGATCTAAATCATGCTCATGTTTTATATATAATCAGAAACAGGTACTCTAGAGAGTCTAGCCTAGTGCATTGTATAGTTTTTATTTCAGGATACAACTTTGTTCATTGAGTCAAAGTTGTTTTTCTGGTCCTAGGACACACACACAGTCACACAGACATAACCTACACACACACACACACACACACACACACACACACACACACTGGTCCTAGGACGCACACACAGTCACACAGATATAACCTACACACACACACACACACACACACACACACACACGTATTTGGAAGGAAAGGGCAGAGGAACGCTGAGTGTCTTCCTAGTAATAAGTGAGCTGTCAGTGTACTTTTCAATTTTCAACTTAGCGAAAACAAACATTCTTACTTTCCGTGTAGTTTAAAGTTACATATTTTATTTAAACATTTGTATATATATGTGTATATATTATATAGTACTTTGAAACTTCATAGAAATAAGATAAACAGGATTACATTGGAGTAACTTTGGGGTAATTCATGTTGATTTAGTGCCCATTTTGCATGGATAAATAGTTTAAATCAAATGTTTTCTAGGCAAAAAACAATATAGGCACCTCACCATTCCTGGGTGTATCAGTGTTACTGCATTTGTTACTGTGGCAGAATTCTTGAACTGCTTCATCCTGCTTTGTTGCCTTTTGGCTACCTTTCCAACATAACACACTCATGGGAATTAATTGAGCCCTGAAGTTGTTCTTTAGTGATTGTCTTTCTATGTCTTTTTATGTGCTTCTTTGTTCAAGAAAGTAAGTGTTTTTCAGTTTTATTTGCAGCTTAGCAGAAATCTGTATGGTAACTACTGGGCAAAAACCCCATCATATTCTATTTTTGTTTCATCTCTTGGTGTAATTGTTACATAATCATTAAATTATAATCATTGTAAATGGTGGCTGTTATCCCAAAGGAGCCACCTGCATATTGGTAGTATTTGAGTAACTTAGAAATTTTTAAAACATTCATTTGTATATTGGACATTTCCTAGGAATCATACAAACCTTACATGGTTTTGTATGTTCTGTGTTTAGTGTTTATTCACGAAGACCAGCAATACCTGTCAGTTAAGGTTTTGCAATGTCAGTTTTCCATTACAGTCATCATTTTGAATCAATCAACACCTTTGTTCCAGAGTTTTGAAAGATCATAACCGAATAATTATTTAATATTTTAATAAAATATAGCATTGTTTTACTGAAGTTTCATTTGTAGCAGATCTTGCTCATTTCTGTGGTTTTTTTTTTGTAGCGGTGAATCAGTATGACTATTAACTTGATCTATCATGTAGAAAACATAAGAAATACTGGATTGCTTGATTTATTTTTCCACTTTGAATAGTGTAAATTTTCACAAACAGTGAAAGCACTTTGGAAGATGTTAACATATGGCCATGTTTACTTTGTATTCCTTTTAAAAACAAAATTGTACAACTGTAGTTAGCTCTCTAACCCCAGATGATGCCTTTACCCTTCTTCTCATAAACAGTCAGTATTGACAAATTATGATGTCATGCATGTTTTTGCGTGTGGATCTCATATGTTAATATTTAATATTTCTGTACTTGTTTGGTTTCTATGCAGTTACATTTTTGAGATTGTTTAATCCATGCTGATAAATGTAACTCATTGATTCATTTTAACTTCATCATGATATTCCATTTTATGATGAAACTCATTATTTTCCTACTCCCCAGCTGATGGATATTTAAGATTGTTTATGTATTAATAGGGATAGTTTTGTTTTTTTTTAAACATGCTCCTACTTGAGCATGAGTTTCTCAATTGTATGGATCCAGGTTGGGTTTTCCAGGAAAAAGGTAAAGGACATTACGGCTCTGAAATGTATCACTAAAGCAATTATATTCCAAATTGTTCTGATTTGCAGAGATTAGAAAATCACATAAAAATATATTAGTGACATTTCTTACCGTATTTCAGAAATCACAAGTGGTTTGAGGATGAGGAGCCTTAGGAGGCCTGAATGACGCTGTTGCTTTTGGGTAGGGATTCCACTTCCCAGCTCTGAGTCTAGTGAGATTAGGTAAGGAGGAGGCGCTTCATCACCAGCTCCCTTCATCCCACTGGTCCAGAGTCATTTATGGCACAGCTATGGCTACCAGGCACTTATATGGGCCGTGGGATATAGGGTGAACCAAACACCGTCATCCATATGTGTGCTTATATCGTCTGGCCCTTTAGGCTGTACTTAACGATCGTCTCTCACTGTTGTTTGTCCTTGAACTGACCTACTCTGTAACTCCCTTCACAACAGAGGAGATGACGAGCAAGTTTCATGCGAAGCAGACCTCTTTTTAATATTTTATCAATCCAGTTAAACAAGAAGTTTCTGATGGAGAAGTGTTTATACCATCTAATCAGCCTAATGTAGGTCCCAGGGTTTCGCGGACACCGGGGTGACCATCTGCAGTTGAGGGGCAGCGGCTGTTTGAGCCACAGTGGCCGTGGCGTCTTGGGACCCAGAGGGCCCCCCACGTGGTCTCCCCTGATGGCTCTGCATCTCCACTCTCTACTTGTCTTCTAACATCTAAATTCAACATCACCTCTGGGAGGCTTCTTTAATCTGCCCTGCCCCATTAATTGCTGCTTCTTTTAAATTTAAGACGCCTTTTCCATTTTCTTCCCGGCATTGAGGTTATCTTTGGGAAGGACTTTTCTCACTTAGTAGCCTGTGATTTTCTTGAGAACCAGGCCTGACTCTTTTCCCTCTGTTTCTACTGTCCAGTACCATCTAGATCCGTGTTTGTGGTGGAGTGGGTGTTCGGGCCTTTTTAAAGTACGTGCCATACACACTGTGACACCTTTCCCTCCAGCGTGTGCGGGGCAAGGCAGAAACGCACATTTTCACTCAGGCTCTGTCCAGGACACACGTTCAGGTGGGCTGCTGGAAGGTCCCCAAGAGAGAAGACCCTTTGGATGGACACCATCCATACTTGCTGCATAGAGGCAGATATTTTCCAGCACTTGAAGCTCAGAATTGTGTAGTTCCAGAAAGCCCCCCAGGGATGAATAGGTCTTA